>NC_057808.1:397935506-398066785 GCF_018294505.1 Triticum aestivum
GGAGCAGGCGCGGCGAGGCGGAGGGGAGCCGTGCGGGCGGCCAGGGGAGCCGCCGCGGCAGAGGCCCGGGGCGAGCAGCGGGGGCGGGGGGGAAGCCCGAGCGTGAGGGCAGAAAGCGGGCGTGTGCGCTGGGAGCGGCGACGCACGACAGGGGAGCGGCAACGGGCAGTAGCAGGAGGGAGAACGCGTGCGTGGGCGCGGCTGAAACTCCAGCGCGTCCACGGGCGAGCGATACGGCGGTGTTACGGCGGTTTCGGTCACGACGACGACGACAACTACGAAGCGGCAGTGAGGGTGCTCGTGCTCGAATGCGAGCTCGGGAATACACGGGGAAGTGGCGGAGCTCACATCGATGCGGATGACGAACTCCACGGAGGTGCGGAGGCAGCGGACCGACGGCGGTGGATGGGGCGGACGACCGGCGAAGGGGATCGATGACTGCGGCTGCTCGGGTCCATCTAGTGGGCTCAGGTGAAGTCGATGACGACGACGGTCCTCTTGGACACCTCAGAACGGCGAGGCTTGGCCAATGGCCACGGCAATGGTGAGCGGCGGCGATGGCTTCGCTCGGGTGCGAGCTTTGGATCGAGAGAGTGAGCGAGCGAGATGGGAAAGGGGATTAGGGTTTCGAGGGAGGGGTGCCGGGGTTGCCCTTATCCATCACGGGGGCAACGGGATGGCCGACACGTGCGCACCGCCGGCCATGGCACCGGGGGATGAACGCCATGATCCCCCCTGAACAAGAGGTGGGGGATAACGGTGGTGGTGGGCTGGGCCTCACACTGTGCTTTCTCAGCCCAGTAGAACAATAGCCCTTTTAACTTCTTTTGTTTTGCTATTTTGTTTTCTTTACTTTTTATTTATTTATCCTTTCCTGTTTTCTTTTATTTCTTTAATGGTTACAGTTTTATAAAATACACAAATGGTTTCTAAATTAGTATTACTATATTTATTACTGCCATATTAATTTGGGTAACTAAATAAAATAGTTTAACATTTTATAAATAATAAAAGGCATTTAGTAAATTGGTTATGCTGCTGTTTCATTCACATTTGAGTATTTAAACATTTTTATAAAAGGGTGGTTTCTCCACCACAATTTCCTATGAATTATTTGGTTCACTCCAAACATTTTAGTTTTAATATTTGAAAAGTTTTATTGTTTGCTTGATTTTGAATTTGAATTTGAATAGGTTTTGAACTAACGCGAGATTAGCAATAGTAATCGAGGTGACGTGGCATCATTAGCCGAGGGTTGCTGTAGCTTAATTATCCGGGTGTCACACAGTAAGTCACAATGACAAGTCTTTTTCATAATTAAGCATGACTTTTGCTTCATTTGCTTCAACTTATAATTTTAAATTTTCACTATTCTACTAGCATATCCCTTGCCATGCAAGAATTTTTGTCTTGGATAAGATAGGTTTCAGTCCTAACAAAACTATGGAGGTAAAGAGAGTTTACTTGAAGACCAAGCATGGTTATACCTTCAACATCAAATTATACAATGCAGGCACCTACACCTATTTTGAATGCAAAACTTTGCAAGCACTATGCAAGGCTTATGCATTTGAGCCTGATATGGTTATCACCTTTGATATTCGTCCAGAAGATGATATTGAAGGTAATAGAGACATTTGGGTCGATGTGCAGACGCCTCCAATTCTACCATTATGTGAATTTCTCAACCATATTTATGTCTTCGTTATTGTTTATTCAAAAATAGGTGACAACTAATTTCTATTGACAGCTTATTTCCATTCAAGAAAACATGTCCAGCGCTTGGTAGACAGGACCGTCCACTGTCCCGGGGCTGAACTAAACTGCGAGAAGATAAGTCATTATGTTTCATGGCTTGAGGATCTTAATGCTGTCAAGAGAAATTATTTTCCTGAATTTGAAAATCTTAGTACTCAAAACGTGCGACCAATAGTGATCGTATTGAACTATGGTCACATCTATTTAGGAAAGATGGTAAGATTTTTACTATTTGTCCTCAATGCATCTTTTGCATACATTATTTTTCAAGCTAAACTTCATTGCTAAGTATGTTACTATACGATGTTCTTCAACAGGGACTCCCGATGACAGTTGTGCCTCAGTGGATCGAGACTAAAGGTCGCATGTCAATGGTTAGCTTACGGCCAAGACATCCTACATCGCACATGAGTGCATTCAGGATTTCTAAAACCGAGGCATGCTTAATAGTGAAAGACTGGAGAAAAATTATGAATGATCGCGGAGAAGTATTAGGGGGCAGCAATCAGAAGTGCAGCCCACAATTAGGAGACAGGTTCATCTGCATGCTCCAATATGATGAATCAGGCAAGCTACACATGTTATATGTTATTTTACCTGAGAGAGAGCAGCAGGAGTGATTAGCTAGTTCATGCTCTTAGTACTTGTCCTCTCATGTCCATGTTCTTCATCCTGAACTTAATCTCAAAGTGATTTGCTTTTGTGGTTTTATGAATGCTTATAATCTCATGACCATGTTGAACTCGATGATATCTTTGCTTCTGGTACAAGTGAATGTTTCTTCTTTAAGCTAGTGTTGGTGGTGATTAGATAGCGGTAATGACTATGATGATTAAATAGTGGTAATGACGACTATGATGATTATTAGCTAGCTAGTACTATTGTTGGTGATGATATGATGAAAGAGTTTTTATATTAATATGATGATGATGATGATGATGAGTTATTATATCATTTATGAAAGAAACCGCAGATTAGTTTCAACTGGATGGATCGATCCTAGCTAAGTGATCAAGTATATATATGCCATATCCATATTACTTGATCACTTAGGACGATCCATATCCACTTCAAACTAATCCGCGGTACTTTCACCTAGTGATTTAACAACTCATTATAATGTAAAAACAATCTCTAAATTAAATTGAAAACACAAAATTAAAGGAAAAATAAAAAATAAAACCAAAACCCCCCAAACCTTTAGTACCGGTTGGTGTTACCAACCGGTACTAAAGGTCTCCCCGCCCCCGGGCCCTGGCTCGTGCCACGTGGTGGCACTCTAGTGGCGGTTCGTGCTGAACCGGTACTAAAGGGGGGGGCTTTAGTCCCCACCCTTTAGTGGCGGTTCGTGCTGAACCGGTACTAAAGGGGGGCCTTTAGTCCACACCCTTTAGTGCCGGTTACAGAACCGGCACTAAAGGCCCTTACGAACCGGTGCTAGATCCCGGTTCTGCACTAGTGTGCCCAGATGGCATGGGATGTTTCTAACGAAGCTATCTGAACTAATACTTCCTTGGAAAGATTATGGAGCAGGTATGCAACAATCTGCTGATCTTGAATCAGCCATGGGGTATTGGCAGGGTTAGGACTAGTTTGATCCTTTCCTTCTGAGGTTTTGGTGATAATGGTTTTGGGTGGCACTCGGATTGTTTGATCGATATACCCATATAGACCCGATCCCCTGATCTGGGAACGAGCTTGGGCTCGCCATAGGATATAGTTTGTACTGGAGAGAGGCTCAGATGTTGTGAAGTTCAGGCCGGTGGAGTTGTTTTGGCTGCTAGAAGACATGGTGGATGGAGGTGGGTTTGGCCGGAGTTGGAGAAGGCTGGGTGGATATGGCTGGGATGGGGATAGCTAGATGTTGGGGAAGAAGTCGGCTCTGGTTACCATGTTCGATGTGTATGAAGCGTCTCAAACCTCCATACACAGAGGCCCGCGGTTATATATTGATTGCGTGAGGGTTTACATGGTTCGGTTGTAACAGCTAACAACCAGGAAGAGATTACATGAGGATACATAGAGATAGACATGCGCAAGACTTAAACAGAAAAGATCTCCACCTATCTCTACCTATCTAGGCGTGGCATACAAGTCACAATATAAGTCGTTTAACACCATTCTTTTTCCCGCATTCATATACAATGAAGTTTTATTATTTTTTACAAGTTTTTAATTTTGTTCACCGGAAAGGGATAGACAACATTGAAAGAGGCTCTTTGCTTTTTAGCAGTGCACCCACGTAAGAAGCTTCTAGAATTTGTTTTTAGGTGCATTCCAAGATTGTCTGCACTACTGGATGTCGCTCCATTTTCCTCCATGTGCTGTTTGGTAAATCCTGATTTACGTTTTACATCCAAAGGTTATATTCTTCCATGCTGCAAAATGCACCCCTATAGTTCTTGCATTTTGTTTTATACAGAGTCACACTACCATATTATATATTGTCAATATTCAGTAACATAGGATATTGTTTTTACATCCAATGGTTATATTCTTCCACGCTGCAAAATGCACTCCTATATTTGAAAGTGGATTTCTCTTATGAAAGGTCTTGATGTGTAGACAACATATATACAGGATAAGCATGTGTAAATAAACAACTGTGGACTACAAATGTCATTGTTTCTTTCCAAAACTGTCTACAAATATTTATGTACGCATGTAGATGGTAATGTTCGATCAATGGACGGCAATATCGTTTTCAGTTTGATTTACGCCTATGTATCATCTTGCCCTAATTTTTTTGGACGTAAGTTGATATTTATATGATGAGGGGTTTCATATGTACGGGCCAATAACTAACAGAAGGGTGTCATGTTACTAACAGAAGATTACCATGTTACTTTGCATCCTGCCATTTTGTTTCAAGTCCTTGCAAATTCTAAATCATGTTCGTAATGTTGTTTTTCTTTCGCATATTTTATACGGGTAGAAAGAGTTTGTGCGAGAGTGTAGGGCGCCAGTGATACATGTTGAACCCATGGAAGACTTCAACTCATAATATTTTATGCGAATTGTATACAGAAGTTTCTGATTTTGTTAACCCCTCTAAGTAAATTTCATGGGTTATCGTTCCTTTTCTTACATGATGACCTATAATTCTTCTACTGCTGGAATGCATGTCTTATAAGTGCCACTGATTATACTGTTATGTTTGCCTGTAAATCTGTAATCTATGGGCGAATTGTGGTGTTGTTTTGCGGGCAATCATCAGCTCATTCCTCGTAAGGTAAATGTTGTTTATTCTTATAACATCTACGTATTTTCTATACCATGTGTGCATATGACGTCTATGTATTTTCTATACCATGTGTGCATATCAATGTTTTTAGTTTGTTGTTCCATGGGGTGGTGATGTCACCAGGGACCGATGTCGTGGGAAGAGGCTAGGACGGCAACCTCGTGTGTGGGAAAGAGCACGGGGGCGAGGATTAGCAAGGGGTAGCGGCGGATGAGAAGAAAAAGATAATAAAGCAGAAAAAACGGTGGGAGAAGAAAAACCCAGTGAGAAGAGAGAAACATTGATGGAGGGGGAGACTACTCGATTGAGAGGTGGGTTGGGGGGAAGATATGACTACGTACCAACTGCCTTTAACGGTAGAAATATACTACTTAAAAACAAAAGAGTAGCGTTCCTTTTCCTGTTGGCAGAATGCTTTGTTAACTGGTTCTCCCCACCCACCACGACCCTTGAGAAGAAAAATAAAATCTTCCAACCAGTTTGTTTTGTCCGCAACACCTTTTGTCCACACCTTAATCAATCACCTTAATTTACTTATCTTCTGAACAATTTCCACCTTAGTTTACTTATCAAACTTCTCGTCAAACTATAAGGTAAATCGTGGGCAGGATTTCGTAGGGTTGGAGAAATAAGATGTGTGTCGAGAAAATTTAGAACCAATGGAGAAAGAGATATGGACAAATACAAGAAGAGCAACATTGTTATGTTATCCCATTTCTATCTTTTCTATACATGTGAATTTGGCATGCATTATGTTTATTTATGCAATCAGTAAAAATTACAAAAAGCCTATGGCAACGCACAGCCATTCTACTAGTACATATAGGGTCGCTAAACAGTGCGAGAGCGTACACTGACTTATTCTGCGCTCAGACCAATCATGCGGGCACCTCTACCTTGGTTAACCCCACACTTGATCAAACTAACCCGTAGCGTCCCCCACCACATGTCACAACTGATTGTAACAACTAGCCAATATATAGTAATATAAAATGAACATGTTACAAGCATACTTTTTTTTTGCGCATACTGTTTGCATGTAAGTAGTAATCATGCATGCATATATAGTAGTAAAGGAAGTACTCCCTCTGTTCCGATATACTCCCTCCATTCCGATTTACTTGTCGTGGTTTTAGTTTAAATTTGAACTAAAACCACGAGGAGTAAATCAGAACGGAGGGAGTATTTGTCATTGGGAATAATCAGTTCATTTTTTTGTCGCCTTATGATATTTCTCCCGTTTCCCCTCTTGCCCTCGCACTCCCTCTCTCCCCGACCACACGCTCTTTCCCGGCCAACACTCTCTCCCCGACGACCACAAGGCCCCCGACGACCACTCGCTCCTCCCCGCCCTAGATCCCTCGCCGCCGCCCTCTCCCTCTCGTCGGTGTCTTCCTCACCGCAGCCTTGCTCCTCACCACCCCTGAAACTAGCAACATGTCTCCCCCTCGTTGGTTAAAGGTGAAATTTTTACCAGCCGGGGTGCTCGATCTGTGGGCGGCGGTGCTCGATCTGTGCTGGAGCAGCGGGAGGAGGAGGGCAGTGCTGGACTGGAGCAGCGGGAGGAGGGGGTGGTGCCGGACGCTCTTACTTTGTGTAGTCCTCTCTGCTCTCGTCCTGTCGTCGCCGCCGAGGAAGACGGAGAGCCCGGCGGAGGGAGGAGCGCCATGGCCGGTTCTGACCTCCTCCGTCTAGATCCAGCTCCAGGTCAGTTCACTACTCTCCCTCTCTCCATGAAATTGTTTGGGGCAGAGCCGATTCGGCCAGCCTCCAGCTACGAATTTCTACTGAATCGCCTGCCGTTTGTGGGTAATTCCAGCAATCATCCCCTCTTGTTGCTTGCTCTCTCAACTACAAGACTGAAGAAGAGAACATGGGGAGCAGCAGTTGCCCTCTGCTCTGCTCTTATGCGAATGCTCTACTGCAGGACCGTGGCAGCGATGCTCGCCGAGGCGCTGGGCTGCGGCTTCGCCGAGGCGGACGACAACCACTCCCTTGCAAACAAAGGTACTCCCTCTCACCTCACCGTCATTCCTCACCTCACCGTCGTTCAGGCATCGAGTCGGAATCTAAGCGTGCACGCGTACAGGCTGGTCCTGGTGGGCGACGAGGGCGTCCTGGCCTCTGTAGTTACATGAGACAATAGTTCTTTGTGCAAATGTTGACTGGATTTGCCTCTGACTCGTCTCTGCACTTGACTGAATTCGCCTCTTTTGTGCAATGTTGCTGCTGTAGGTGAGCATTCGGGAAAAGAACACTTGGCTGAACTTCAGGAAAAGGATGCACCGAATCTTAGTAAGCGGATACTCATAGCCGAAATCTTTTGGATGCACATACAGTTTGTCTCGCAACTTAAATAATGACAGTAAATAAACTCTTGATTGCACTGACCAGTAATTGAA
Source organism: Triticum aestivum (assembly GCF_018294505.1). Taxonomy (NCBI): domain Eukaryota; kingdom Viridiplantae; phylum Streptophyta; class Magnoliopsida; order Poales; family Poaceae; genus Triticum; species Triticum aestivum. The sequence goes on from NC_057808.1 coordinate 397,942,911, forward strand.
ACTAAATTACACCTTTTCAGTTAATTTGAATTAACTGAAACCTTTTGTACTCCCATGATCAGTGTGTTACTTTACAGTAATTCACAACGAATTTGTAAGTGCAAGTAGTGCCTGTTTTCAGGAGTAGGATGCTGATCAATAGTGCTTGTTTGGAGTAATTGTTTGCTCTGTACTGCATTTTTGCTGCAACCTAATCTGTGGAGTATCAAGCTCATTGGAAGAAAGCCAATTGCTTGCTCTGTAGGAACTTTACTTTTAAGTGCTGGAGTATAGGATTTGCTGTTTAGCAAGGCTTGAGTAATTTAGTGTAGGAATTTAGTGTTCTTCACTTCTCCTCTACTCACTTCTCTTCTCTTCAGTAAATTAAATTTAGGAGTAGGAGTAGTTCTTAGAACTACTCTGCACCTTAGAACTACTCCTGTTAATTAACTAAAACTACTTTTCACCTTAGAACTACTCCTGTTAATTAACTGATTTTTTAAAGTTAATTAACTTAATTTCTTTCTGTTAGGAGTAGGAGTAGTTCTTGGAGTAGGAAGAGGAGCAGTGCAAAGAATTCTCTTCTCTTCTCTTACTCTTCTCTTCTCTACTCTCGCTCTCTTCTCTTCTCTTTGCTTCTCTTCTCTTCTCTTTCTCTTCTCTTTTCAGTAGTTTGTCTTGTGCCCTCCATCTTCTTGCTCTCTTCTCTTCTCTTCTCTAAATTATGTGTAATTATGGATTATTACACATACTCCTCTTCTCTTCTCTAAATTCTCTTCTTTATTGGAGTACTACTCTTCTCTTCTCTAAATACTCTTCTCTTCTCTTCTCTTCTCTAGATTCACTCCTCTCCTCTCCTACTACTCTCCTACTCAAAAATCAAATGATCATACAAATGGATTATTATGGATTATGGAGTATCAGAGAGTGATCATACAAATGGAGTAGTAGAAATATACACATACAAATGGAGTATGGAGTAAAAATATATGGAGTAAAAAATACATGGAATAAAAATATATGGAGTAAAAATACTTGGAGTAAAAATTTAAATGAAGTTACACTACATACAAGTGGAGTTAGACATACTCCAACATACTCCACACAAACAACATACTCCAACATACTCAAATATGGATTATTACAAACATGACAAGCATCACAACCTCATCACAAGCATCATCACTAACATCACAGCCTCATCGCAAGCATCATCACTAGCATCACAGCCTCATCGCAAGCATCATCACTAGCATCACAGCCTCATCGCAAGTATCTGTGGCACCCCAGCTCAGAGCAACCGGTTTACCATGCATTGCCAGCCCGGAGATCAAGTTTTCTGGCAACACACAACAACTTGGTACAGAAAACAACCGATTTATTGATGCTAGCGGAAACATAGGTTTGATATTACATCAAGTAGTGAGGCCAAGCGGCACACACGATGCGGCTGAAAAATATGTACATTATTTAATGGACATGAAGGGGCCTCGACCACGATAACTACATGACAGCGGAACGACGACAATGTGGAACTCCATAGCATAGGGACACCGATGTGGACACGAGCTAGACATGGGAAGCACTTTGATCTGATAAGACTTTCCTGAAAGCTGGCATGACACACCAGGTCAGTACATTGAATGTACTTGCAAGCTCACAACAAGCATAAGCATAATGGCAAACAATATTATGACATTTAATCTGGTTAAATGCAATGCCAAACATACTACTGATGCAGTGAAATCAACTCGTGCACCGAGTCCCGTGGACTCTCTTACCAGATGGGTTACCTTGTAACCAAAACGGTGACCATACCCGGATCACAAACGAAACCAACACTTCAGTTCCACAATGATCATCTTCATGGTCTCACAAATCATCACATAAACAGTGCGAACCATAAGAATTTAGTGTGCAAGATTACTTAATCATGTTGATCCATGGTGTGACTTACTTACGAGCTATGTCCGTAACCGGGAACGCGGCTACCGATAGATTTAATAAACACTCTACAGAGGTTAGCACACTGTATCCACACCACGGAATCCATGGCCTCGCACTCCCATTCGGGTAGACCAACGACATTCCGACAGAACCCTCCCATTACCATGACACTCTCCCGGCCACTCCGACCAACTCCCCTTTGGGATAAGTCATGGGTGGCCCCGGGCCTACCAAAGGCATCAACGGCCGCCGTCGTGGCAAAACTTAAACGGTCCCAAACGGGGACAAGGTACCATAACAACAAACGGGCACACAAGGTTATGTCTGCTTACGGGCTAGGGTACCGCATGCCCATAACCTTCCCTCGTTGGAGGTACCGACCAGAGGCATGACAACGGGCTGAATAATGACCTTCCCATAAAGGCAAACAAGGTTGCACTGGGAAAACTCAATTCAGTGGCACCATGACCCGATCAACATTATGTTCACGTTGAATTAACATCAAGTTTACTTGAAGTGAAAATCTCGAGTCACAATATGTCATGAACATGCAACTATTCGACATGCATTACAAACAACTTAAAATAAACAGATCAACATCATTAAAGTTTTCTACTTGCACTACTCACCATTAAGCTTTACTGATTTTACTTCACTGGTTTTAACACTCATCATTTTGGTTATACCATAATATATTAAAATCAATTCATCACATAAAGAAAATGCTATCAATCATATCCAAGAGCATAACCACACAATCAAATTTCTTCTACTGCCTTAAACTAGTCCACACTACTACCGGATGCTGCTAACGCGACACTACGATCAGAGACCCTTCGAGAAACTGTGTGCGATGCAATGATTGCAAACGGTGGTGTAGGAAAACTGTCAGAAATGTATAAAAATTTTGCGATGGAGGATGCATCAAACACGGTTCAGATTTTAGTTGCGTGTGCGATGCAGGGCATACGGTTCAATTCAATCAACCGTTTGCGATGAGGAGGCACAAAAGAAATGGGCAGACAGATGAAGGTGTGTGCGATGTACAGCACACGGTTCACTCGGATGAACTGTTTGTGATTAGGCAACACAAAAGAAATGGTCAGCAAGATCAAAGATGTGTGCGATATACGGCATGCGATTCACTCGGATGAACTGTTTGCGTTGAGACATAAGAACAGAAACGGTTCAAATGAACAAGATGTGTGTGATACAAGGCAAACAGGTCTGTAATCAGAAACGTGTGCGAAGACCGATAAGAACACATACGATTAATGCTAACAAGCCGTGTGTGTTGTGAGCAAACGATTGCTGGTATACAATTGTGAGTGATTGATGAAAACATCACCAACGGGTTCCATTGTTTAGTCCGTGTGCGATGTGATTTTCTTTGTCCGCACACCATCTACGGTCTGTCTACAGAGCATCAACATATATACTTAAAAAGACAGCATTGCATAACCAAATTAAGCATACAATTACAAAAGTGACTACACACATTACATTTGCACACACCAAAGTAAGCAATTACATGCATACTAAAGTAGGAGATACAAGGATCTAATCATCTACTTATTGTTGTGATGACGCTTGCCTTGCTCTGCTTCTGGCTGGATCCAGAGTTGTCACTAATATATGAGTGCATACGGCGCCTTCCAATAGCCATCTGGGTTACCAACATCAAATGCCTTGTAGAAGAGCATGAAGGTGAGGGGTGAGACGATCCAGCCCATGCCCGTCCCGATAGCCTGTGCGACAAGCATGGATCTTGGGGATGTCGACGTGAGATAACTCGTCTTCAAGTCATGCATCAATTTGGCAGACATGAGGACCAACTACTTCACCAGCGTACCACCAACCAGGCCGGCAATTACACCATTTTTCTTGCCAGCCCAGGCTGCGAAGATGAAGAGGGCGATCTTGCCGTAGTTGTAGGCCATGTTGATGTCAGTGAGACCTGCTCCGTAGGAATTGGAGAACCCGAGCACAGGTGCAAGGAGATATGCTACTATCACATAGTACCACTTGATCTGACGGAACATCAGGGGTATGCGGATTGATGAGATGATGCTAAGCACGGCATATCCAGTGTATGCCATCCATGAGGGTAGGTTGTCACTCTTGAAAATCTCATCGGATGTAACTTTTTGAGTAGATGATTTTTCATATGAAAAACTTTTTAATCCGAGTTCGTATGCAAAAGTTATGCCCATTTTACAAATTCCAGAGAGATTTTGCAAATAAAGTCGAAATTCATATTTGTAAATTTTCCGACCAAGTAGGCCACATATCACATGGGAAACTTATTTTTTTTTGACATTTCCATCATTTTCTTTTATTTATTTTTAAACTGAAAAGGCGGTCCACAGGGGGGGGTGCATTCGGTGGAAATTTTGGGCCAAGTTAGTAATGGCGCACCGTGGGAGGGGTGCGCCATTACTAGTTCAACTAGTAATGGCGCACCGCTCACACGGTGCGCCATTACTATTTTTGAAAAAAAATAAAAAACTTTTGAAAAAAAATTGAATTTTTTTTGAAAAAAACTTACTAGTGGCGCACCGTGTATGTGGTGCGCCATTACTAGTTTAACTAGTAATGGCGCACTATCCACTGGTGCGCCATTACTAGGTTTGAAAAAAATTAAAAAAATTGAATTTTTTTTAAATAATTTAAAAAAATTACTAGTGGCGCACCGAGGATGTGGTGCGCCATTACTAGTTTAACTAGTAATGGCGCACTATCCACTTGTGCGCCATTACTAGTTTTGAAAAAAATGAAAAAAATTTGTTACTAATGGCGCACCGTGGATGTGGTGCGCCATTAGTATTTGGACACTAATGGCGCACCAACACATGGTGCGCCATTAGTATATACTAATGGCGCACCACATGTCTCGTGCACCATTAGTGGCCATATCATCTATAGCCCTTTTCCTAGTAGTGCACCAACCGGGACTAAAGGTGTTGGGCCAGGAGCAAGGCCCATTGGTCCTGGTTCGTGTCTGGAACCGGGACCAAAGGGGTCAGACGAACCGGGACCAATGGCCCCCGAGGCCCGGCCGGCGCCCTGGCCTCACGAACTGGGACTGATGCACCCTTTGGTCCCGGTTCGTGAGTGAACCGGGATTAATGCCCTTACCCAGGCCTCAACCAAAGCCCTGTTTTCTACTAGTGGAGGGAGAAGAAAGCAAGTAAGAGGAAAGGGAGCCATTAATGGAGATGGTGGAGGGGCAAAGGAGAGAGAGAGGGAGGAGGGCGGAGAATTGAAGGAAGAGAGAAGAAAGCAAATGAGAGAGGAAAGCAAGCTATGGGAAAAGGAAGGGGAAGGGCGAAGGAGGGGGAAAGGTGGTTGATATTTTGGCTAGTACCCTTAGTAGTAGCGCGGGATAACCCGCCCGCCCTTCTGCTATGGTTAGTACCTGTAGAGCAGGCGTATGTACTCGCGCTGCTGCTAAGCGGGACCCACCAGCTGGCCCCGTGTATAAGTAGTAACAACGCGGGGTACACACACGACGCAACTACTATTAGATTAGCTGCAGCATGGGTCGTATACCCAACGCTGCTACTGTGGCCTGTCTTGGGGGTACTATGGGGACCACTTAGTAATAGCGCGGGGCCGCTCTATCCGTGCTATTACTATGTACTACCTGTAGCGCGGGTTTTGGCTCCGCACTGCTACTAATTAACAGTAGCACGCAGTCTCCACCCCGTGCTACTACTAAGCATATGCCTATAGGGTTTTCCCTAATAGTGTAACCATGTGTATGCATCCGACTCCACAAAAAAGTGCAGGTGCACATCATTGTGAATATAGTTTACCTTTTGTCTAAAAAAATATTAAGATAGCTGAAAAATTTACATTCAGAGAGTTCATTACATGTCAGGATAAACTCAGTAGATACACTTGATTGAAAATATAAGCACACGACCAATATAAAATTGTAAGAATCAACGCTCGCCACAAAGACCTAATGCCATGGAATCATATATACACACCATAAAATGTACTCCACAAAGTTCAAACCATGGAGCACTTGCAACACAACGTAAAATCCAAAGATAGTTGAAGAAGGTGTGACTGATAAAGCTCCCTAGCTGGCAGGAGTGAACTTCATGTAGATTGGGGGGTTAATCTTGGCAAGAGCAAGTAGGGAAGATGGGAATACCCATATGCCATCCCCACATATCAAGCCGGATGCAACAGCATGCACTTGGATGGCAGCCTCCTTCTTGTTCATCTTCTCCCACACAAATACCACCAAACTCCCGATGCACATGTCAATGGCAAAGCTCCGACCTACAAGGAAAGGCACCGACATTGCCATCGGTAGTGGAACATACTTGCCGTAACTGCGTGGTAGGGTATCCCTTGCAATACTCAGAAGCATCGCAAATGCAAAAATTCCAGCCGAGATTGATAGGCAGTGCTTTGGCAAAGCTGAGAAGCCTTCCACACCGAGAATCGCCATACTACGGTATATGAGTGCATACGGCGCATTCCAATAGCCATCTGGGTTACCAACATCAAATGCCTTGTAGAAGAGCATGAAGGTGAGGGGTGAAACGATGCAGCCCATGCCCGCCCCGATAGCCTGTGCGACAAGCATGGATCTTGGGGATGTCGACGTGAGATAACTCGTCTTCAAGTCATGCATCAATTCGGCAGACATGAGGACCAACTGCTTCACCAGCGTACCACCAACCAGGCCAGCAATTACACCATTTTTCTTGCCAGCCCAGGCTGCGAAGCTGAAGAGGGCGATCTTGCCGTAGTTGTAGGCCATGTTGATGTCAGTGAGACCTGCTCCGTACGAATTGGAGAACCCGAGCACAGGTGCAAGGAGATATGCTACTATCACATAGTACCACTTGATCTGACGGAACATCAGGGGTATGTTGATTGATGAGATCATGCTAAGCACAGCATATCCAGTGTATGCCATCCATGAGGGTAGGTTGTCACTCTTGAAAATCTCATCGCGCTAGAGTGTTTATTAAATCTCATCGCTAGACATGGGAAGCACTTTGATCTGATAAGACTTTCCTGAAACCTGGCATGACACACCATGTCAGTACATTGAATGTACTTGCAAGCTCACAACAAGCATAAGCATAATGGCAAACAATATTATGACATTTAATCAGGTTAAATGCAATGGCGAACATACTACTGATGCAGTGAAATCAACTCGTGCACCGAGTCCCGTGGACTCTCTTACCAGACGGGTTACCTTGTAACCAAAACGGTGACCATACCCGAATCACAAACGAAACCAACACTTCAGTTCCACAATGATCATCTTCATAGTCTCACAAATCATCACATAAACAGTGCGAACCATAAGAATTTAGTGTGCAAGATTACTTAATCATGTTGATCCATGGTGTGACTTACTTACGAGCTATGTCCATAACCGAGAACGCGGCTACCGATAGGTTTAATAAACACTCTACAGAGGTTAGCACACTGTATCCACACCACGGCCTCGCACTCCCATTCGGGTAGGCCAACGACATTCCGACAGAACCTTCCCATTACCATGACACTCTCCCGGCCACTCCGACCAACTCCCCTTTGGGATAAGTCATGAGTGGCCCCGGGCCTACCAAAGGCATCAACGGCCACCGTCGTGGCAAAACTTAAATGGTCCCAAACGGGGACAAAGTACCATAACAACAAACGGGCACACAAGGTTATGTCTGCTTACCGGGCCAGGGTACCGCATGCCCATAACCTTCCCTCGTTGGAGGTACCGGCCAGAGGCATGACAATGGGCTGAATAATGACCTTCCCATAAAGGCAAACATGGTTGCACTGGGAAAACTCGATTCAGTGGCACCATGACCCGATCAACATTATGTTCATGTTGAATTAACATCAAGTTTACTTGAAGTGAAAATACTCGAGTCACAATATGTCATGAACATGCAACTATTCGACATGCATTACAAACAACTTAAAATAAACAGATCAACATCATTAAAGTTTTCTACTTGCACTACTCACCATTAAGCTTTACTGATTTTACTTCACTGGTTTTAACACTCATCATTTTGGTTATACCATAATATATTAAAATCAATTCATCACATAAGGAAAATGCTATCAATCATATCCAAGAGCATAACCACACAATCAAATTTCTTCTACTGCCTTAAACTAGTCCACACTACTACAGGATGCTGCTAACGCGACACTACGATCAGAGACCCTTCGAGAAACTGTGTGCGATGCAATGATCGCAAACGGTGGTGTAGGAAAACTGTCAGAAATGTATAAAAAGTTTGCGATTGAGGATGCAGCAAACACGGTTCAGATTTTAGTTGCGTGTGCGATGCAGGGCATACGGTTCAATTCAATCAACCGTTTGCGATGAGGAGGCACAAAAGAAACGGGCAGACAGATGAAGGTGTGTGCGATGTACAGCACATGGTTCACTCGGATGAACTGTTTGTGATTAGGCAACACAAAAGAAATGGTCAGCAAGATCAAAGATGTGTGCGATATACGGCATGCGATTCACTCGGATGAACTGTTTGCGTTGAGACATGAGAACAGAAACGGTTCAAATGAACAAGATGTGTGTGATACAAGGCAAACAGGTCTGTAATCAGAAACGTGTGCGAAGACCGATAAGAACACATACGATTAATGCTAACAAGCCATGTGTGTTGTGAGCAAACGATTGCTGGTATACAATTGTGAGTGATTGATGAAAACATCACCAACGGGTTCCATTGTTTAGTCCGTGTGCGATGTGATTTTTTTTGTCCGCACACCATCTACGCTCTGTCTACAGAGCATCAACATATATACTTAAAAAGACAGCATTGCATAACCAAATTAAGCATACAATTACACAAGTGACTACACACATTACATTTGCACACACCAAAGTAAGCAATTACATGCATACTAAAGTAGGAGATACAAGGATCTAATCATCTACTTATTGTTGTGATGACGCTTGCCTTGCTCTGCTTCTGGCTGGATCCAGAGTTGTCACTAATATATGAGTGCATACGGCGCCTTCCAATAGCCATCTGGGTTACCAACATCAAATGCCTTGTAGAAGAGCATGAAGGTGAGGGGTGAGACGATGCAGCCCATGCCCGTCCCGATAGCCTGTGCGACAAGCATGGATCTTGGGGATGTCGACGTGAGATAACTCGTCTTCAAGTCATGCATCAATTTGGCAGACATGAGGACCAACTACTTCACCAGCGTACCACCAACCAGGCTGGCAATTACACCATTTTTCTTGCCAGCCCAGGCTGCGAAGATGAAGAGGGCGATCTTGCCGTAGTTGTAGGCCATGTTGATGTCACTGAGACCTGCTCCGTAGGAATTGGAGAACCCGAGCACAAGTGCAAGGAGATATGCTACTATCACATAGTACCACTTGATCTGACGGAACATCAGGGGTATGCTGATTGATGAGATGATGCTAAGCACGGTGTATCCAGTGTATGCCATCCATCTTGAAAATCTCATCGGATGTAACTCTTTGAGTAGATGATTTTTCATATAAAAAAACTTTTTAATCCGAGTTCGTATGCAAAAGTTATGCCCATTTTACAAATTCAAGAGAGATTTTGCAAATAAAGTCGAAATTCATATTTGTAAATTTTCCCAACAAGTAGACCACATATCACATGGGAAACTTATTTTCTTTTATTTTTTTGACATTTCCATCATTTTCTTTTATTTTTTTAAACTGAAAAGGCGGTCCAGGGGGGGCGGTGCATTCGATGGAATTTTTGGGCCAAGTTAGTAATGGCGCACCGTGGGAGTGGTGCGCCATTACTAGTTCAACTAGTAATGGCGCACCGCTCACACGGTGAGCCATTACTAGTTTTGAAAAAAAAAACTTTTGAAAAAAAATTGAATTTTTTTTGAAAAAAACTTACTAGTGGCGCACCGTGTATGTGGTGCGCCATTACTAGTTTAACTAGTAATGGCACACTATCCACTGGTGCGCCATTACTTGGTTTGAAAAAAAATTGAATCTTTTTAAAAAAAATTGAAAAAAATTTAGTAGTGGCGCACCGAGGATGTGGTGCGCCATTACTAGTTTAACTAGTAATGGCGCACTATCCACTGGTGCGCCATTACTAGTTTTGAAAAAAATGAAAAAAAATTGTTACTAATGGCGCACCGTGGATGTGGTGCGCCATTAGTATTTGGACACTAATGGCGCACCACATGTCTCGTGTGCCATTAGTGGCCATATCATCTATAGCCATTTTCCTAGTAGTGCACCAACCGGGACTAAAGGTGTTGGGCCAGGAGCAAGGCCCATTGGTCCTGGTTCGTGTCTGGAACCGGGACCAAAGGGGTCAGACGAACCGGGACCAATGGCCCCCGAGGCCCGGCCGGCGCCCTGGCCTCACGAACTGGGACTGATGCACCCTTTGGTCCCGGTTCGTGAGTGAACCGGGATTAATGCCCTTACCCAGGCCTCAACCAAAGCCCTGTTTTCTACTAGTGGAGGGAGAAGAAAGCAAGTAAGAGGAAAGGGAGCCATTAATGGAGATGGTGGAGGGGCAAAGGAGAGAGAGAGGGAGGAGGGCGGAGAATTGAAGGAAGAGAGAAGAAAGCAAATGAGAGAGGAAAGCAAGCTATGGGAAAAGGAAGGGGAAGGGCGAAGGAGGGGAAAGGTGGTTGATATTTTGGCTAGTACCCTTAGTAGTAGCGCGGGATAACCCGCCCGCCCTTCTGCTATGGTTAGTACCTGTAGAGCAGGCGTATGTACTCGCGCTGCTGCTAAGCGGGACCCACCAGCTGGCCCCGTGTATAAGTAGTAACAACGCGGGGTACACACACGACGCTTCTACTATTAGATTAGCTGCAGCATGGGTCGTATACCCAACGCTGCTACTATGGCCTGTCTTGGGGGTACGATGGGGACCACTTAGTAATAGCGCGGGGCCGCTCTATCCGTGCTATTACTATGTACTACCTGTAGCGCGGGGTTTGGCTCCGCAATGCTACTAATTAACAGTAGCACGCAGTCTCCACCCCGTGCTACTACTAAGCATATGGCTATAGGGTTTTCCCTAATAGTGTAACCATGTGTATGCATCCGACTCCACAAAAAAGTGCAGGTGCACATCATTGTGAATATAGTTTACCTTTTGTCTAAAAATATATTAAGATAGCTGAAAAATTTACATTCAGAGAGTTCATTACATGTCAGGATAAACTCAGTAGATACACTTGATTGAAAATATAAGCACACGACCAATATAAAATTGTAAGAATCAACGCTCTCCACAAAGACCTAATGCCATGGAATCATATATACACACCATAAAATGTACTCCACAAAGTTCAAACCATGGAGCACTTGCAACACAACGTAAAATCCAAAGATAGTTGAAGAAGGTGTGACTGATAAAGCTCCCTAGCTGGCAGGAGTGAACTTCATGCAGATTGGAGGGTTAATCTTGGCAAGAGCAAGTAAGGAAGATGGGAATACCCATATGCCATCCCCACATATCAAGCCGGATGCAACAGCAGGCACTTGGATGGCAGCCTCCTTCTTGTTCATCTTCTCCCACACAAATACCACCAAACTCCCGATGCACATGTCAATGGCAAAGCTCCCACCTACAAGGAAAGGCACCGCCATTGCCATCGGTAGTTGAACATACTTGCCGTACCTGCGTGGTAGGGTATCCCTTGCAATACTCAGAAGCATCGCAAATGCAAAAATTCCAGCCGAGATTGATAGGCAGTGCTTTGGCAAAGCTGAGAAGCCTTCCACACCGAGAATCGCCATACTACGGTAGATGAGTGCATACGGCGCATTCCAATAGCCATCTGGGTTACCAACATCAAATGCCTTGTAGAAGAGCATGAAGGTGAGGGGTGAGACGATGCAACCCATGCCCGTCCCGATAGCCTGTGCGACAAGCATGGATCTTGGGGATGTCGACGTGAGATAACTCGTCTTCAAGTCATGCATCAATTCGGCAGACATGAGGACCAACTGCTTCACCAGCGTACCACCAACCAGGCCGGCAATTACACCATTTTTCTTGCCAGCCCAGGCTGCGAAGCTGAAGAAGGCGATCTTGCCGTAGTTATAGGCCATGTTGATGTCAGTGAGACCTGCTCCGTACGAATTGGAGAACCCGAGCACAGGTGCAAGGAGATATGCTACTATCACATAGTACCACTTGATCTGACGGAACATCAGGGGTATGCTGATTGATGAGATCATGCTAAGAACGGCGTATCCAGTGTATGCCATCCATGAGGGTAGGTTGTCACTCTTGAAAATCTCATCGCGCTAGAGTGTTTATTAAATCTCATCGCTAGACATGGGAAGCACTTTGATCTGATAAGACTTTCCTGAAAGCTGGCATGACACACCATGTCAGTACATTGAATGTACTTGCAAGCTCACAACAAGCATAAGCATAATGGCAAACAATATTATGACATTTAATCAGGTTAAATGCAATGCCAAACATACTACTGATGCGGTGAAATCAACTCGTGCACCGAGTCCCGTGGACTCTCTTACCAGACGGGTTACCTTGTAACCAAAACGGTGACCATACCCGGATCACAAACGAAACCAACACTTCAGTTCCACAATGATCATCTTCATGGTCTCACAAATCATCACATAAACAGTGCGAACCATAAGAATTTAGTGTGCAAGATTACTTAATCATGTTGATCCATGGTGTGACTTACTTACGAGCTATGTCCATAACCGAGAACGCGGCTACCGATAGGTTTAATAAACACTCTACAGAGGTTAGCACACTGTATCCACACCACGGAATCCATGGCCTCGCACTCCCATTCGGGTAGACCAACGACATTCCGACAGAACCCTCCCATTACCATGACACTCTCCCGGCCACTCCGACCAACTCCCCTTTGGGATAAGTCATGGGTGGCCCCGGGCCTACCAAAGGCATCAACGGCCAATGTCGTGGCAAAACTTAAACGGTCCCAAATGGGGACAAGGTACCATAACAACAAACGGGCACACAAGGTTATGTCTGCTTACCGGGCCAGGGTACCGCATGCCCATAACCTTCCCTCGTTTGAGGTACCGACCAGAGGCATGACAACGGGCTGAATAATGACCTTCCCATAAAGGCCAACATGGTTGCACTGGGAAAACTCGATTCAGTGGCACCATGACCCGATCAACATTATGTTCACATTGAATTAACATCAAGTTTACTTGAAGTGAAAATACTCGAGTCACAATATGTCATGAACATGCGACTATTCGACATATATTACAAACAACTTAAAATAAACAGATCAACATCATTAAAGTTTTGTACTTGCACTACTCACCATTAAGCTTTACTGATTTTACTTCACTGGTTTTAACACTCATCATTTTGGTTATACCATAATATATTAAAATCAATTCATCACATGAGGAAAATGCTATCAATCATATCCAAGAGCATAACCACACAATCAAATTTCTTCTACTGCCTTAAACTAGTCCACACTACTACAGGATGCTGCTAACGCGACACTACGATCGGAGACCCTTCGAGAAACTGTGTGCGATGCAATGATCGCAAACGGTGGTGTAGGAAAACTGTCAGAAATGTATAAAAAATTTGCGATGGAGGATGCATCAAACACGGTTTAGATTTTAGTTGCGTGTGCGATGCAGGGCATACGGTTCAATTCAATCAATCGTTTGCGATGAGGAGGCACAAAAGAAACGGGCAGATAGATGAAGGTGTGTGCGATGTACAGCACACGGTTCACTCGGATGAACTGTTTGTGATTAGGCAACACAAAAGAAATGGTCAGCAAGATCAAAGGTGTGTGCGATATACGGCATGCGATTAACTCGGATGAACTGTTTGCGTTGAGACATGAGAACAGAAATGGTTCAAATGAACAAGATGTGTGTGATACAAGGCAAACAGGTCTGTAATCAGAAACGTGTGCGAAGACCGATAAGAACACATACGATTAATGCTAACAAGCCGTGTGTGTTGTGAGCAAACGATTGCTGGTATACAATTGTGAGTGATTGATGAAAACATCACCAACGGGTTCCATTGTTTAGTCCGTGTGCGATATGATTTTGTTTGTCCGCACACCATCTACGCTCTGTCTATAGAGCATCAACATATATACTTAAAAAGACAGCATTGCATAACCAAATTAAGCATACAATTACACAAGTGACTACACACATTGCATTTGCACACACCAAAGTAAGCAATTACATGCATACTAAAGTAGGAGAAACAAGGGTCTAATCATCTACTTATTGTTGTGATGACGCTTGCCTTGCTCTGCTTCTGGCTGGATCCCTGGCCGTTTTGGGGAAGGAGGCACTTCCTCATGTCAACGATCCGGCTGTACATGTCATCGCTCGTGTACGCCTCCTTGGCCGCGTACACAACGTGAGCTTTGTCGAGTTTCTCCATCCAGGCCGAGTGCTAGGCACGCTTGTCCTTGTTGCATGAATCCTTCATGTCTCTGTAGTAGGGGTCGATGATGGCCTCGGCGAGGTGAACCAGTGAGTCCTTCTCATGCTCCTTGCTGCCCCAGATCTTGTATTGGCCCTGGATGTCGACAAGATTCTGGCAGGCAATGCCCAAACTCTCGAGCACCTTTACATCATTGGGGATGTCCACCATAGCAAACATGTAGTGGGGGCTGTTGACAAACCTGGCAAAACGCTCGCAAGGCCTTGTGGCCAGGCAGTAGTGGTAGACGAGGACGTGGTGGCCCACGCACATCTGGGCGACGGTAACCTTGGGACGAGATCCGGCACGAGCGCGGGTGTACTCGAGGTCGAATCCGACCACCTTGTACTTCTCCTCGGCAAGCAACAGCTCCATGATGCCGATGGGTGCTCCACCCAGACCGGGTGGTTGGTGTACACCACTGAGAGGTCCTCGAACCTTCGGTGCGTGTCCACCACGGCATGGATGGTGAACTGCTGCTCGTCATCGGCAGCCGCTCGGAGCACCATTGGAGCCGCGCAGGATACTCTCTAAGAATTTCTCGTGGTGGGTGTGCTTCTTGCAATGGTGGGGAGCGATCGAAAGGTTGAAGAGACACAATGGTAGGTTAAATGGCCGCTGTAATAAATGGGGGCCGACCGGCCTGTAATCGCCACGTCTTATCACGACATTCATAGCGGAGGATTCCAGAATCCAGTGCACGCTCGACAACACCGCACCCCAGGCGTGGGCTCGAAGACGTGCCAAATGTATCGTCGGTGAGCCTGTTCCCGCACTACCGTGCTGTTTACTGCGCAAGCTTCCCGCCCGGCTAGTTTGGCCACACGTCGGCTAGAAGAGGGACAAATCGTGGGCGTTTATTGGCAAAAAGCTTTGTAAAAATGAAGTGTGTGGAATGAATTCGGTCATAAGTTTACCCTCGGGTGATGAGGTCAAAGTTACACAGAAGGGTGATGATGGACACTCGAGTGCGATAATTAATTCCGCGCTCTAAAGTGCACACGATGGAAGAAACCAACTGTGTGCAATAATGTCGAAGATCGCAGTCGAGTTAGCTATACAGATCGTGTGTTGTGAGGTCGACAAGGTAAACTGATTCGAGAATGGTTAATAGAATCTAAGACCGTTGCATATTAAGGTCAAAATAGTGCTAGCAATATACGAGCCTCATACCATGCCATTTCAACGATTGTACCACAAAAGCTCGAAATGTTACAAGGTTCAAATTCCAGAGTTATATGGCTCAAATTCGAAGATTACAAGGTTCAAAGTGATATTAGAAATGAAATTCACCTCATCAGCTGCAAACGCTCGCGCTGATACGCTAAACATGGATATCAGAGAGGTTCAAACTAATATCACCACTTCTAAGTCTGGCTTCGAAACCTCACAATTTTCGCAAAGGGGTCAGCCACTGAGAAGTCATGTATGTGGTTGACCCGATGACTTCCGATTACTCTGTCATCTGAAGTTCCAAAATGAAATTCAGCATTTTTGGAGCCTACTCCATTCTGCCGCAGGCGCCGACGCTGATCAACAGACCATTCATTTTTGCGAAATAAATGTAGGGCAAACCTCATTTCCTTCAGCACCCTTGCTCTGAGAACAAAGAACCTGGCGAATATAATCTCCCGTAAGGTCCCTCGGTAGGAGTTCAAAGTAATTTCTGAGAGATGCAGATCTAGGCATTCGATGTGATTGTTATATTGTATCACATTATCCACCACTGGGCCTAATCTTATTTGCAAAAGAAGAAAACGTGTTAGTGCCTACATGCAGTTTTGAACATTACTACAGACCTAGCTATTTGGTTTGCAGGATTTGTAAAATGCACTAACATGCCATCTTCGATCTGACATGATTAACATGGGCATTTGATTACATTCTAGAAAAATGTAGCCTTCTTCACAAGAGGTTGGAGTGGATGAAAAGTTCCCTAAGAAAACTAGTACAGATGAATCCAAAGGAGAAATGCTTAGTGATTGTAACCATATGGATCAAGCAACCAATATGTACTAAAATCCTCCAAAAGAACCTTCAGAAATCATAGTACATTGTCATTGTAAACTTGGAAAAAGGTGTCACAAATTGAACTCCCTTGTGGTTAACATTTAACAGGAAAGGAACATCACCTCGATATATAGCTTCTCCAGGCACGAAAAGCATCTCAGGAAACTAACAACTTGCTCCAGGTCGGACCCGATAGATTCTACTGCCA
Source organism: Triticum aestivum (assembly GCF_018294505.1). Lineage (NCBI taxonomy): Eukaryota > Viridiplantae > Streptophyta > Magnoliopsida > Poales > Poaceae > Triticum > Triticum aestivum. The sequence continues at coordinate 397,959,534 of NC_057808.1, forward strand.
AGACCTTCACTGTGCGCAGTTTCGGGGTCAAGCTTGTCGGAATCATTTTCTGAATGACAGACGAACAAACATCTTCAAAATTAGAAATAATGTTAATTTGTAGAAGGAGAGGTAGAAGGCGGCTATTTTACCTAAACGGGTGTGGATCCAATAACAAGTTCGAAGTATTTGTCAGACGAGTAGCCCACCACTGTCAATTTCGGTGCAGAAATGACATTGATTCTTGTTGGACCTTCTTGATCAACTACAAGTAATCTCTCAAGTGCAGGTGTGTCCTGGATGACCATACTGTGGTCCACCTTTTGTGATGTCTTCCTGGCGCACCAGCAACACACATAAATAGTCCGGAGAGTCATGGAGGTGATGTGAAAGGTACTCAACCCATTGATCGCCTGAAGACGAAGGTACTCGAGTGTAGTACAGCCACGGAGTAGGCGCTCCATGTCACCCTTTGAGAGGCAGACGGCGACAAGCTCGAGGTGCTTCAGTCGTGGTAGAATAAGAGCGGGCGCGTCATTAAGCGGCGGGAAATGGCAGTTCCTGAACTTGGCGACGCGCAGCGTGGGCGCAAGGCGGAGTGCAGACGTTGGCAGCAACCGCATATGCCCATCATCAAAAGTGAGCTCCTCGAGCTGATCTAGGGCGGGGGGTCGGAACCAATCGTCAAGCTTGGCTTGGTCCTTGCCGTTGGAACGGAACTTGCCCATTCTAAGGCCTTTGGTTGGGCCAAGGTGACTGTCGAGGATCTTGGAGAACGCATCCAAGCTTTTGCGATAGCCATGGCAGAGCTTGTGGGTGTCGATGAGGTCGAGAGGGTTGGAGTTCCATAGGGGGCGCCACCGCCGGGAAAGGAGGGTTGTCCGTGCCCCATATTTGATTGGGAAGAGGGAGATGATGACTCTCAACATATCATCGGGGAGGCTGCTGATTAAGTCGCTTGCGATTCTAGCTCGCCCCGCCTCCGCTTGTTGGCAGCCCCATTCTCCACCTCCGGAGTCTCCTTGTCAGCGGCGCTTTCTGATAGAAATGGGAGTACAAGGAATATTTAGTTAAAACAGGGCAATAGAAAAGTGTATTGGTAACTAGAAGTTATTAGGTAGGAATATTGTAAGATAAGGGAATAACAATTGGTTGCTTAAATACTACACAATTCATTTGACATTGCTGGGTAAGTCAACATATGCAGATAGTTGAAAAGAAAACTTACTTCGAACAAAGTCTGGATGGATGATTTTGTCGGGGAAGTTAGCATATATCTCGTGACCAGGCCCTTCTATGTGCAGTGCAATTTTAGTGCCAGCTTTCAGTACATAAAACTTTGCAATTTCATTCCAAAAGCCAGTGCCAAAATAGGAGTCACCACGTTCATCAAGTCTTACAGTAGCAACGATTGTAAATCCATGGTTTGTGTGCAGTATGACATTCGTGGAGCCTTGATGTATGTAAAGGGAAAAATTGTGCACTACACAATTTTTTGCATAGCGAGGGATGTCCTGCAGAAAATGGTAGGATTGTTAAAGAAAATATGGTAACATGCAAATATGGGCCCAAATTGAAAGAACTGTACAGCAGTTGAAATCGAAGGACAAAAGTCTATAATTAAACAGATAGGGTAAACATGATGTCATGGAAATATGAGAGTAACCGAAAGAACAATACATCATTAATTTGCCTAATATAGAAAGAAGAGGGGAGAATCCCCTTTGAAGTATATGGTGCATGTGGCACCTTTTATCCAAATGTAGCAATATTTAGAATATGTTCAGGAAAGTAGGCCATGCCAATCGATTTAGGGTGAGATTGAACATATCGCGCGCGTCCTCAAGTTATCTGGTATGATGAGATGGAATCTGTGGCAGCGGTCACCAAGTCCTGAAGTGTCGGCGCACTGTACATTCTATGAATGAAAGAAAACCCTCAAATCAGCTCGAATAAAAATGAATTCACGGTGATTTCCGCCGGGTGATTAAAGGAGGCAGATGAACTGGGATAAGAGATGAGATAATATCTTGTTAAATTATTTACCTTGTCGTCCATGAGAAAGAACCCTCAGTACGGCAGATTCCCCAACCGAGCGGAGCTGGGTCGACCGCGAGCAACATCGAGAAAGTCGATGGCGATAGGCGGCGGCAAGCGGAAGTGGCGAAATGCAGTGGGCTTTGCCGGCAGCCTGGCGGCGGCGGCAAGCGTCGAGCTAAGTGTTTACCGCCGCGATAGGCGGTGCCATGGCATAGACACGGAGGAGCCTCTGCAGGTGTGAATGGGGAACGTACCGGAGGGGCCGAGGGGGTGGCGAGCGGGGTGAGGGTTTTTGTGACGTGGGGATGGTGAGGGTTTTCTTTTTTCTTTTTTGAATTGGGTGGTGAGGGTTTTCTGTCCCACAAAGAATTTTGGGGGCGACGGTTTGCTAGAGCGAACCGTGTGTGATTGACGCAGCAGGCAAAATGATAGTCATTGCACATGGTTCCAATTTTGGGAACCGTGTGTGATTGACGAACTACCTCCGTCCTGGTTTATTGGTCCCTCGTTGTAGCTTTTACCAAAATTTGGCGAAATATTTAACATACTCAGACATATATAATAAGCGTACACGTACATAAGCATAGTTCAACCATAAATACATAGTTCAACCGTCATTAAGCATACTCAAGCGTACATAGTTCGATCCATCCCACATCTCATCTCACATGCGGCCGGCACGATCCTGAAGCTTCTCCAGGTACTCGGCGTACGCGTCGTGCGCCACCCTGCGAGAATACTTCTGCTTGAAGGAGCCAACGGCCCGTCCTCTTGCATGCGCCAGAACACTTAGATACGCGTCATGAATCTTGTGGTTGCAAAATGGGAATCCATAGCCGTCGTTCCAGGTCCTAATACGCCTGTTATGCATTCCCGCATAAAGCTCCCTCAGGATTCGCCTCTTGTACCTCCTCTGGGCATCTTCATCCTCGCTGTCCACATTGTCAGACAACACCTATATATATAGTAAAACAAATTTGGCATGAAATCACTGATTACATGCCGTGAAGTAGGATTAGGAATTTATGGCTATTTATTTATACATATTCAGAGATTATGGTTCGATTTTTAAGCACAGTCGTCCATGTGCAGACCAATCTTGAAGAAAATAATGGCACAAACATATGTAGGTCATTCAAAATCAATTGTCAAGTCCTGGCTAGGAATTATTAGCACGAACACTAACCCTAGTCGGATTACTAGTAGAAATCATTTGCACAGATGAAACAACTAATCACTCATCACCTGTACCATTCAAACAATCAATACACTACACGGATCTTGTACCATTCAAACAATCAATACACTACACGGATCTAACGAAACTTACTCAGATTTCATGGATTGGGAGAACATAACCACATGATTTCTATTCCAAAAAGGGGGAGGCAGGAGTAACCAGAGAAACCCTATGATCTATTTGACACATAAATGGGTATAGATGACTAACCAGCTGTTCGTCGTCGTCGGAGTCATCACCGGAGTGGTCGTCGGAGTCGGTGTGGAACTCCGCATCTGGCTGTGGAAGCTCGACACAGTCGACGACGTCAGGGTGCAGCGATAACTCACCGGCGGTGACAACAACCTTTTCTCCATCTCCACGCCGTGCTCCGGTGCTTTAGCAGCCCTGGCGTCGCCACTCCCTCCGATGGGGCGCTTCGGCGGCATCCTCATACACGGACGGCTTTGAGGACTGAGAGCGGCGTCGAGGATGCAAGCGGAGAGAGAGGATTGTGTGTGTGTAGCGAGGATGAGGGGTGCGGCCGCTCGGGCGCACCATTAATATGGAGTAGTGGGAGTTGTGGGAGAGAGGCGGGCGGCGGTCAAACCGATGGCTCGCCTCCCGGTGAGCCTGCGCACCGGACTGCTGGCATGCCTACCAAAGTTTCACATAGCTACTCGCACGCCTCCCGATGACACTGCGCAGCGAGCACGCCTCCGTCAATTCACACACCTGCACGCACACCTCCCCGTCTGCCTGCACTGCGGATTGCTCGCATGCTCAAATTTGATTTTTGCACATTATACCCATAGAAAATCAATCAATCAATGTACTAAAATGTCTTAATGATCTCTGTGGTTTTTTTGAAATTAAAACGTCCCTCCTTTGGTAACATGTATGTTCACCACGGGATAATTAATTTAACATGCATCGTAGTTGCGGTGGATTCGCGGTGTGTGTGTGGGTGTGTGCGTCTGGGGGTGGAGGGTGGCTCGCAGTACACTACGAGTTGTGAGCCACCGTGTGGGTTGGCCATTTTGTTAGGCGGGCTGGTGCCACATCAGAGTCGTGAAATCGTTATTTGAAACATTACACAACCCTTTCAAACATAAATGTTTTGGCCACATGCAGTAGATGGTTGTCCTACACGACACTCGATACTCGCATGTGACGCTTTCTATGGGCCCGCGAGGTCGTCGTCCATCACTTTGACGAACAGCCGGTAGTGAGGTTAATTTGACCACCCTGGTAGAATCTTTTTTGTTTGTGTTATGGTGGTATATAGTACGTGTCGAAGAGGTGGGAGGGGACTAGCATATATACTATACTTATGCGTCCGTGAACAAGTACACCTCACTCAGTGTCGGGACTTTTTGGTTACCGAGGCATGTGCCACATCAAAATTGTGAAATTGGTTATTCAAACATCACACAACACCTTTTTGGGCCACATGCATATATATCCTAGCTAGGACACTCATGTGTGACGCTTCCATCTGTGGGCCCACGAGGCCATCGTCGATGCATGCATGCATGCATCACTTTGACCTACATCGGTAGAGGTTAATTAATTTCACCATCGATGAGGATTCTTTTGGGTTGTAGATATATTACGACAGGAGCATATAGCATGCGGTGAAGAGGGGGGAAGGGGACCATCATATGTAGTACGCTTGATATGAGCCTCGCTCTGTGTGGGTGCATGGTTTACGGTTTTTGAGGCATGTGGCACATCAAAGTTGTGCATTTTGGGTATTCAACATATATATGTTTGGCCCACATGCAAAGCGGTGGTGGTTGTCCTCTCGCACCCACTTAAGCGGTTATCAGCGATATCGATGCTTTCATCTGTGGGCCTGCTTGGTCCATCACTTCTTTTTGCCTGACAACAAGAGAGGTTAATTTGACTTAGGAGGGGATTATTATTTTTGCTCTAGGATGATATGCATGATACACTTTGAGCACACACACATGCATGTGTACGCATGAATCCCTCCCATCGAGTCGAAGTGGCTAGTACAACGACACCATCATGAACCGATCTCGCTCTGTGTGGGAAGCTAGTTTACGATTTTTGACACACACGCCAGATCAATGTTGTGTATTCAAACAAGCATGCACGCATCACCTCCATACATATGCATGTAGTGGTTGCCTTCGAACGATACACTCCCTCGCGTGGTTATCGGCGACAAGCCTATATATTCGTGGGCTCGCGTGGACATCCATGATCACCTTGACCAACAACAAGATAGGTTACCATGGCGGATTCTTCATTTGGTTCGTGTTATCGTAGTATAGGTCATGGTGAGATTCGGACCTAATTAAGTTTGAGCGCATATACTATGCACGCATGCATGCATATATGAATCCCCATCGTTGGCTTGAAGGGTGGTGTAACATACATATGCATCATCAACCTAACCCTCACTCAGTGTGGGGATTTCTAGTTGGAAATCACGGTGCCACATCAAAGTTGTTTATTGTTACTCAAAAACACACCTCTCCATACATATGTTTGGGCCACACGCATGCAGTGGTTGTCTTCGGGGACTAGCTACTTGCGTGATTATTGGCGAGCTAGCCCATCTCCGGGGTCGCATGGACGGCCATCACTTTGACCAACAACAAGAGAGAGGTTGTACGACCAAGGTGGATTATTCCCGGTCTGTTTTACAATCCATCTTCGTGAGATATATGCCTCTATGGCCCGCCGACTGAAAGTGTGTGTGGGGGGTGCTACATCGCACTTTGCTAGGTGAACCTCGGTTGGGGGGCATGCATTCATAGCTTAATTAGGATTCCCTTCATGGCGACACGAGGGGGGTGGGGGCTGTTAGCTACTTCGCACTTTGCTAGGTGAACCTCGGTTGGGGGGAGGGGCATGCTCATAGCTTAGGATTCCCTTTGTGCCGACACGAGGGGGCTGCTAGCTACTTCGCACTTTGCTAGGTGAACCTCGGTTGGGGGGCATGTGCATTCATAGCTTAGGATTCCCTTTGTGCCGACACGAGGGAGGGGTGGCTGCTAGCTACTTTGCACTTTGCTAGGGTGAACCTCGGTTGGAGGGGGAGGGCATGCATTCATAGCTTAGGATTCCCTTCGTGCCGACATGAGGGAGGGGGTCTGCTAGCTACTTCTCACTTTGCTAGGTGAACCTCGGTTAGGGGGGCATGTTCATAGCTTAGGATTCCCTTCGTGCCGACGCGAGGGAGGGGTGGCTGCTAGCTCTTCGCACTTTGCTAGGGTGAACCTCGGTTGGGGGGGAGATCATGCATTCATAGCTTAGCTAGGATTCCCTTCGTGCCGACACGAGGGTGGGGGCTGCTAGCTACTTCGCACTTTGCTAGGTGAACCTCGATTGGGGGGCATGCATTCATAGCTTAGGAATCCCTTCGTGCCGACACGAGGGAGGGGGGCTGCTAGCTCTACTTCACACTTTGCTAGGTGAACCTCGGTTGGGGGGCATGCATTCATAGCTTAGGATTCCCTTCGTGCCGACACGAGGGAGGGGGGCTGCTAGCTACTTCGCACTTTGCTACGGTGAACCTCGATTGGGAGGGCATGCATTCATATATAGCTTAGGATTCCCTTCGTACTGACACGAGGGAGGAGGGGGGCTGCTAGCTACTTCGCACTTTGCTAGGTGAACCTCGGTTGAGGGGGAGGGGGCATGCAATACCGTGCGCTTTGCGAGAGAGGTGCCACATCGAAGTCGCATTTGGTATTTGAAAATCAAACCACCCTTTTGATACATAAATTTGGTCCACATGCAAGTGTGTTCGTGTTCTGACCCTCTCCCCTGTCATTTTTCACCAAATTTATGAACATTAGACAAGTCGGATGACGCAACAGACACGGTTCACTCAAACTAACCATGTGCCACGCCGGTGCACCTGTCACGCACACATCCGCACAGTACATTGGGCTCCACGAGGCTCCCCCTCTCAAAAATATCTGCCCGCTTCGAGGGTTTTTCTGTTTCATAACTGATACGTCTCCATCGTATCTATAATTTTTGATTGTTCCATGCCAATATTCTACAACTTTCATATACTTTTGGCAACTTTTTATACCATTTTTGGGACTAACATATTGATCCAGTGCCCAGTGCAAGTTCTTGTCTGTTGCATGTTTTTTGTTTCGCAGAAAACCCATACACTACAAGAAATATGTCAACTAGTGACCTTCTGTCAGTGACCCTGGAAGAATTGGTCGGGGGCTCCAAACCCTAAACTATAACGACCATTTTGGTCAGAAAGGTCGTAATTTCCTTACACGAAATGGTCATAAAGCAGATAGCACTGCTCCACTGCCTTATTTCTAGCTGATCATGACCAATATAGATGGTCATAACCTTGTAAATTGTGGTGGGTTGCTATGACTAGGCGCCACCTCATTAGTTTTGCCAATGTGTCATGTCCATGTGGCAGTTTTTGCCCTAGGTTGTGAAGCAACCTATATTTCTGTCATTCCCAAAATTCCCAAAAAATCTCATTAATTCTTTGGGTCATATCTTCGTCAAATATGTAAAAAACCTTCCTTGCCTAGTTCAGAAATAATTCAAAAAATATTCGTTTTCCTATTCTGTTCAGAAAACCACTTTGTGAAGGAAGTACCACTTTGGCATGTCCAAATGGTATCCATTTTCTACAGTTCTTTCCTATGCCCAAATAACCATCCTCCACCAAATGCCAGCTCAATCCATTCATTATTTTGAGCCCAGCTTCAACATTCGTATTTATGTCCAGTGTGGTACTTTGCAAAGCAAGTACCACCTACGCTCCTCCTTTTGAGCTGAAAATTTGTGAAGACGGTCTTCTTAATAACTGATCATGCTCAGCCAAAACTCACGCCCATTAGCCATGTGCATTTCTCGTACCGCTAATCAAACACTTGGCTGCTTATTCATGTTTGAGCATCGATCGGTCTCCTCGTGAGAATCTTATGTTGTGATTTTCTTCCTAGCACCTACCTGGGGAGTGCCCAACCCACTAGACATGCCTAGGCCGCCCAGAACACATGGCAATGCCACAGTCACGCGGTGACCACGCGGCGGGCATGCGAGTTTACGCGCTCTAGAGTTGGGGCCCTCGACCACCGTCCAAACCTCGACGTATCGCCACCAAGCCATGTATTTATGATTAAATAGGTACTTATGTAACTAGAAATGATTTTTGGAAAAAATAAATAGCAAACTATGAGGCAGCTGCAATTCAAATTTGACCCGCTTCCTACTGAATCGGCGGGAATTTGTCTTTTTCACCAGAGGTGGATCAAAACTTTTGACACCCAACCATTTTGTCAATTGTGCATTAAATATGGCCTAGTATTTTATAAAATTGATTTGGTCCAATTTTGCAACAAATATATGGTAGGTCCTTCACACAAAAAACTCATTTCAGGCACTCGGAAAATGGAAAATGAATTTTCCGTGCACAGAAAATGAAAACTTCCTTAGGCAACATTGTTTGCCATTCCAAGATGCACCCTTGTGCACAATATGAGATCATTTGAACAAACTATGCCATGAATGTGGCCATAAGATTGATCATTTGGCTTGGAAGCCATGAATCTTCACGCATGACAGGTCATTTTTGAGAACACTTTTTTAAAATAATTTTCGTATTACAAGTTTATTATTTTTCCTGGAAACTTGGTCACATATAATGACACAATGCGAAGGTTTTCCAATTTTTTGATTTTTTTTGAAATTTTTATGCCCATTTCAAAATGCGGTCAAGACGGCGGGCTTGACCGTTCCTAGCTAGTGGTTGAATCTTGGAAAACTTTTGATGTTTCTCTAATTAAATAAATACTTATGTACCTAGAAATGATTTTTGGAAAAAATAAAGAGCAAACTATGAGGCAGCTGCAGTTCAAATTTGACCCGCTTCCAACTGAATCGGCGGAAATTTGTCTTTTTCACCAGAGGTGGATCAAAACTTTTTACACCCAACCATTTGGTCAATTGTACATTGAATATGGCCTAGTATTTTAGAAAAATGATTTGGTCCAATTTTGCAAGAATTATTTGGTAGGTCCTTCACAAAAAAACCTCATTTGGGGCACGCGAAAAATTTAAAATGGCTCTTTTGTGCAATGAAAGTGAAAACTCCCTTAGGCAACATTGTTTGGAATTCCAAGATGCACCCTTGTGCACAATATGAGATCATTTGAACAAACTATGCCATGAATGTGGCCATAAGATTGATCATTTGGTTTGAAAGCCATGAATTTTCACGCATGACAGCTCATTTTTTAGAACACTTTTTAAAAATAATTTCCGTATTACAAGTTTATTATTTTTCCTGGAAACTTGGTCACATATAATGACACAATGTGAAGGTTTTCCAATTTTTTGATTTTTTTGAACTTTTTATGCCCGTTTCAAAATGCGGTCAAAACGGCGGGCTTGACCGTTCCTAGCTAGTGGTTGAATCTTGGAAAACTTTTGATGTTTCTCTAATTAAATAGATACTTATGTACCTAGAAATAATTTTTGGAAAAAATAAAGAGCAAACTATGAGGCAGCTGCAGTTCAAATTTGACCCGCTTCCAACTGAATCGGCGAAAATTTGTCTTTTTCACCAGAGGTGGATCAAAACTTTTTACACCCAACCATTTGGTCAATTGTGCATTAAATATGGCCTAGTATTTTAGAAAAATGATTTGGTCCAATTTTGCAAGAATTATTTGGTAGGTCCTTCACAAAAAAACCTCATTTGGGGCACTCGAAAAATGGAAAATGGCTCTTTTGTGCAATGAAAGTGAACCCTTAGGCAACATTGTTTGGAATTCCAAGATGCACCCTTGTGCACAATATGAGATCATTTGAACAAACTATGCCATGAATGTGGCCATAAGATTGATCATTTGGCTTGAAAGCCATGAATCTTCACGCATGACAGCTCATTTCTGAGAACACTTTTTTAAAATAATTTCCGTATTACAAGTATATTATTTTTCCTGGAAACTTGGTCACATATAATGACACAATGCGAAGGTTTTCCAATTTTTTGATTTTTTTTCAATTTTTTATGCCCGTTTCAAAATGCGGTCAAAACGGCAGGCTTGACCATTTGTACCTATGTGTGGAATCTTGCAAAACTATTGGCGCATCTCTGATGAAATATATACTTGTGTATCTTAAAATGATTTATGTAAAAAATAACGAGCAAGATATGAAGTAGGTGTAGTTCAAATTTGACCCAGTCCCAGCTGATTCGGAAGGAACCCATTTAAATGGCCAAAAATAGGTAGAAAGATTGAAAATGCATTAAAGTTGGTGATCATTCATAAAATGTGGTATAATTTGAGTGAAAATTTTAGTGGTGCCATTTTGCAAAATAATATGGGCAGTTGCTTCACATTTTACTATGTTTTTGCACTTAGAAACTATTTTAAATGACAAAAATATCGAACAAATCAGGATCTCTCACGCGGATCGCCCCGCTCTATGAAATCTGAGTCGTCCACGGCGGATGGATCCAACGTCCACCCTCTCACCCACCCACACCCACCCACTCTCCCCCGCACACCACTCGTCCCCCGCATGACTTCCCCTCCTCTCTCTCTCCCAGATCCATACGCCGCCGCAACCATCGCCATCCTCTCCCCTTCCCGCAGATCCAAAACCACGGCGACGGTCATGCGGATCGAAAAGTGATGGCAGCGGACCTCATGGATCCATCTCCCTCACCCTCTCAGCCCCCACGCACCCATGCCCGCCACCCCCAACCCTCTCCCTCCCTCTATGATCTCGATCGGCCCTGCTCTCCACCGCCCACCTCGACTTCGCCGGAGATAGAGGCGTCGCCGCCCAGCAACCACGGCTGTCTTGCTCGCCGATGAGCACGGCGCTCCATCAATCTGGCCGGACCCGGCACGTGCGTGGCCTGTCTAGGGTCTCCGGCCACTAGGACGGGACAGCGCCATCGACCCTCGGCTCCGGCGACTGCGACTGGCAGCGGGCGTCTCTCCCAGGTAATAGATGAGATCCATCTCCCTCCCGCCTTTATCCTTGGTTCGTTCTCGCTTGCCGCGTTAGATCTGTTCGTGATATGCACTAGATAGTGATGCCGAGGTACGTACGTATACGCCAGTCTAGTCACCGTCTCCTGTCGTGCACTCAGGGGCAAATTATGCGATCCATGATCGCCCGTCAGTGATTCAATTTTTTCTGTTGACCTCGTTGTCAGTCGTTGGGGTACTTGGCCATCATACAGCAGTACCGATCGAGTACGGACGTGGTACTGGTAGCGACACTGTGCTCGCAATCAATGCACGCTTTCCATCCTGTTTGGTCGTCGGTCGTTCGATCGGCGACTTGGTTTACTTCTTCTGTACTACTCATGTTATACTAGATAGGAAGCTATTCACTTATTTACTTTTACAGGAAGCTAACTTGTTCATGCAAATAGATAGGCATTGGCATCATACATGGCTTGACTTCGTTCCTTATCGAATGAACCAAATAGGATTCAGTTTCAAAAACTCGACTCAACATATCAGCAGCAACAGTACAACGTTTCCAAAGTATCCCCCCAGTTTTTGGGTCAACAGTGGAGTAGGAGTAGGAGTAGCCCACGCTAGCGGTGTTCATGTAGCATTTCTTACCTTTTTATCAAATTTGCATCACATATTTGTTATATATATCAGAATGATTAAGAATCTTAATATTTGACTGTTTTCAGTCATCTTGCAGTTTCTGGGATGAGCGGGAGCACGAAGTGGTTTGGCTGTTCGGCAACTCCGAGTGACCACGGTACAGGGCAGGTGCCATGGCGGCAGGTACTTGTGTGGTGAGAAGCAACCTTCGGCTGATCATCAGGAAAGGCAGCAAGCATGATTATTAGTATTTCAGTCACGCTGATGCTCACTGTTGTTGTTGCCCTTTTTAGCTGAAACCCACAAATACAGTTAGAATTTGCCTTGAGATATCTATGTGTGAGTGTCAATACAACTTCTTAAAGGGAATTATCCGGGCCTAACTTATGTGGATGTAGATGCATATTACTACTACTCAATAACCTTCATCTAGTCACCGTTACTGTATGAAAGAATTCATGAACTAGGATTTTGTTTAAGTAGCTACCGAATCTGCTTGCTTGGTTATGGCAGACATACATGTCTTACAAATTCGTTATTCTTGTTTGAAGCTAAGCTAGGCTACTGCAGTTCCAGCAAAAAACAGGGGAGCCGCTCTTTTTGTTCTTCACTAATAAATTCTTGTTTGAATGCATATCCTGGGGGTGGTGAAGCTGGGAGCCTTTCCTCCCCATAAAAATACTTTGCTCTTCATTATGAGCAGTGCCCTTATATAATTAGCTGCTAGGAGTGTTTATATACTTGATCACCACACCTCTACTGTTCTGGTTACTTTTGCTTTCTTCTATGTAGTTGTCCAGGGCATAACAGTTTTATGTGTGGCTTGTTATTTTGTTACCAGCCTACTTTCTTGTGCTCCTGGTCGAGTCTTGTGGAGAAGCAGGGCAAATCGGGCATCATCTCACTTGTGCCTCTGTGGTAAGAATAGAACACCACTCTCACTTGATGTGCATGTATTAGTACAACAAAGCATTCTTACATGGTGATTGTTAGCGACACAACAATTATCTTGCAACATAGCTTGCCAAATTGCTTGCTTGCTTACTATATAACCTGTATTGCTAAACATGTTATCCTACTCCATGATGTTGTATCATTTGCAAATACTCCTGGACATCAGCTCCCATTAGCTATAATCTGTACCTCTAAAAGAGGAGTATAAACTGGAATAATCTGTACTCTATTATGCTTGAGACTTGATCCAAGCCATATTAATTGTTGCCAGTGATGTTATTATCTACTCTAATGGCTGATGAATCTGTACCTGCCATACCATGTGGAATGACTAATGAATCTGTACCCGAATACCATGTGTAATGATTGTTATTTTTGCATCATTTAAACATTTTTTTTTGCTATATAGTTTCTGTAGCGACCCGACCCGAATGGATCAAGTCTCTGTGCTTAAGTGCCATCCCTGGATCGGTATGCTGACACACACAGTACTCAAGGATTTATAACAGAGGTAAATCACATGTATAAAGTAACGTAAATACTATTACCTCAATCCAAAATAGCGGAAGTAACAAGGTTGTGGATTCCCATCAACACCAACGGCAAAGTTGAGTGTAGAAATCGTAACCCTAACGTATCACTTACTCGTCGTAAGATATCCTGCAACATGAAACGTTGCAGCCCGAAAACGGGTCAGCACATGGAATATGCTGGCAATGTAACACATAGAGAGTAATGAACAGAATAATACTATACTACATGCATGTATGGCTGGTGGAAAAAGCTCTATGGTTATAATGTTTTTGCGAAAAGCCAATTTTTCCCTACTTCAAAGGAATAAATTTTATTTAACTATCATGGTGGTTGTGAAACATTGAGATGGTTGACAGCATCTCAATCCCAAATTAAGTATCATCATTAACCCAACAATATTAATTAAAGTAACATGATGAGATCAACGGGATAATCCAAGAACTAGATACTCAAGATGTCCATAACCGGGGACACGGCTAATCATGATTAGTTTGTACACTCTGCAGAGGTTTGCGCACTTTTCCCCACAAGACTCGATCTCCTCCGTTGGATTTCTCGCACTACATGGTGTTTGAGAAACGGATGATCGAGACACAATCTTTCACAAGCATTTACTCTCTACTCCGGGCAGACCGTTACACCTACAATCCCCCTACATCTGCTAGTCCACCTCTTCAAGAGCTCACACAACTTACTCAACTATGCCAGAGCCCATAATGGCTTGTGGCTGCACACGGAAGTTTCTAGCATGAATAATCTTATGATCCCTTTGAGTCTGGGTGGCGGTCCATAGGATGATCACACGGGTACTCCGGGATATCCAAAAATACAGGCAACACTGGGTTCTCCAGGTGCGTCAATCCACCCAGATGTTTATTTAAGTAGCCACCTTAAGTTGAACCATTAATTAAAATCTCACATCTGTCATGGAAATTCACTCAAACCCAATCCACGTCTATGAGCATAGCATAGCAATATAAGCAAACGTGAAGTAACTCCCAAGGGTTTGATTGTAAACAGGGCAATAGGTACTACCTCATCAACTACTTCCCAATACCCACAATTTAATTAGATCCTAACCATGCATTGTTTGAGGGTTGAATCTAATGCATAAAAAAACTGGGTATGAAAGGGATATGATCAACGTGTGAACTTGCCTGCAATGTTGATGAAGATGATTCGCACTCAATACTCTGGATAGATCTACTCGTCACACTCCGGTCAATCTATCGTAAGCAAGCAATGGTAACCACACATAAGCAATCACTCAAAAGATCGAGAAGAACGAAGAAAACAATTCGGAAAACTTCAAAACCAAGCAAATAACTCTTGCGACATAAAACAATTTCTAACAGCACCAAAATTACGTGAATTTGGCCTTATCAGAAAGTTTAGGTCAAGAGCTTCGATTAGCAAAAAGAATCAACTCAAACGGAGCTACGAAACTTAAGTTATGAACAAAAGAAGTTCGAATACAAATATGTTTGAATTCAAATTTTAAAACTTTCAAAAAACATGTTTAAGTTGTTTTACTGGATAGAGGGGATCATAATGAAGACGTGGGCGTTGGTTTCGTTGGATTTGGACCAACGAGCAAAAAGTTGTAGACGTTTGAAGATCAGGGGCTAATCTGTAAATAAATTATTCACAGATGGGTCCCTGGCCGAAAATAACAGAAAAAGAAGAAGCTAAGTAGTGAACGTTCGTTACGAAATCCTAACGAACGAAAAACGTTCGCTAAAACTACCTAAGCACAAAACATTCGCTAAATAATAATAAAACGAAACGGTTATTTTTTTATAAAAAAACGATCTGGATTGGTCCGGTCGGGGTCGGTTTTTTCGTTAAAACCGGCGGCGGATCGGATTAGGGTTTACCGCGGCGGCGGCGGCTCCGGCGAGTGTGGCGACGGCGGGATGGCGCGGTGGCGAGGCGCGGATGCGGCTCCGATGGGCGGCGGCTTCGTCCTCGGCGACGGGGCAAGGTGCGGGTTGCTCCGGCGAGTGCGCGAGGCGGCGGTGGCGGCAAAACACGGCGGCGATGGTGAGATCCGGCGGCGGCGGGGCAGCAAGCCACGGCGGGAGGCGGCGGTTGCGGGGATCGAGGGGAGAGGGGGAGAGGGGCCGGCCTTATAAAGGCACGGGGTCGAGGCCTTTCTTGGGCAAGGGAGCATCCGGCGGCGGGGAGATGCCGGACTCCGGCGAGTCCCTGTCGGGCACGGCGGGAGCTAGGCGCTGGCGGCGCGGGCTGGGCTGGCTCAGCTGGGCCGGCCCAGTTCGGGAGAGAGGAAGTTTTTTTTAAACAGCGCAAGGAAAATAAAGAAAACCTTAAATAAATAAAAAATACTATAGGCATATAATATACCAAAATTTTCAGAAAAATATTTCCTACAGCATGGGCATTTTTGTAAAGTCAAATAAAATCCACACAAAGTTTAATAAATCAAACAGTGCTACTGCCTTAATAAAATCCAATAAAAATCATTTTAAAAATATCAAAATGATTTCAAATTTATTTTTCTCCAATTTTCTGATGTAGGGAATCATGTTACCCTATTTTCTGTATATTTTTATTTTGGAGAAAAATAATTTGAATAAAACTCAAATAACTCCAATATTGAAAAATAATTTCAATGGGATTTTGAATTTAATCCTTTGAAACTCCCAACTGATATTTCATATGTTTTGAAGAAGTCATATTATCTTCTCTCGTGAAAATCATTGAGTTGCATAAAGTTTCAGAAATGGGAAATATTTTCAACACCCCTTGTCATTTAAATAAATGGAAGAAGTCATGTCATCTTCTCTCCAGGGTTTTGTGGTGAAAAGAATTTGAATTCATGGAGATCATAAAAGCAAAATGAATGTTTGGGAAAGTCCTTTTATTCCCTCTCATTTAACTTTCAAAAGATTTTGAATTCCACTCACTTTCAGTCAATCAAACAATCAATCCAATCTATCTGTTATTATAACATTCCAAAATTTAGAATTTTGGGATGTTACAAACCTACCACCCTTAAAATGAATCTCGTCCTCGAGATTCGGAGAGGCTAGAAAGAAATAGGTTAGGGTTTGGGGGTCTTCTCAAAATCCACCGATCATCACCGGGGTTTGGGGTGCTACCACCCTTAGAAACATTGTTACAGTTCCACCAAAACTCGTATACTCCATCCTTATTCCTGACAGTGTCAGTCTTCTCAGATCTTCAGTATAATTCCTTCTCTGGGTTCTTCCGGTGGTGGCATAACCACAATTCTTCTGTCCATTCCATCTTGGTAAGGTTATTCCATGACTGGGTCTTCTTAGCTGACGGGTCAGGCGCCAATACTAAACAACTATCGATATCTCACGGTGGTCAACGATTTACGGTTTCTCCTGCAGGAAATGGGTCTGGTTGATCCTCACCGTATAACCTACGATTGGCATCAACTGCCGTGTACAAGGGAAACATTCTTATACCATTCTAAGGTTCAAGCAAGGTTTAATACCGTCGTCTCTCTACTATAGGTAGGTCACTCAGATTTACCATACCATATAGCAAAGCGAATAATAAGAGTAAGTTGGTATGGTGATCAATCCATCCCGCACCCAAATCATTACCTTGTATATGGTTTAGCGAATCTCGCATTCTAACACTCGGTCATCCTCACAAGCATTGCAGAATTTCTCTTGTCAACGAACTAGGTTCGGATAAATCCATTGATTCTGCAAGCCAAACAAACCTCTATTGTTTCTTCACAACTCTCAGGTTTTGTGTAACTCCTATAAGATCGTCTATCGATAAAATCGTAACTTCTTACAGGGTTTTCCCTTCAACAAGAGTGTGCTTGCTTCTTGGCAGGTCCTGGAGCCTGTGGGTTATGGCCCATCTCATCACTTGTAAACCTTGAACTCATCATCGGGCAACTGATCCTTAATCCAACATCCAACTTCCTGGTATTCTTAAATCCATCCAATTGTACTGTCTTCCTTCCTTCTATTGGCACCAAACTAGGACATGATTACTCAGACTCATCATGGAATTTCCATTGATACATATTTCCAACATCATACCTCCTTTATATCTAATAGTACTTCATCTCTTCATCCTCGGGGGATATCCCACATACCGAGATAAAAAAACACTTATACTTATGGAGTCCATACTCCACTTCGTGGAACATCATTATCCCTTCCAGGGTCAAGCGTCCTTACAGGGGAATATTGGCCATCTCTGCATGGCACTTCTTCAACTAGAAAACGTGAAACACATCATGAACTCATGACAGTCCTTCGGGTGACTCCAACTTGTTGGCCACTTCTCCCATACGTTCAAAACTCGGTATGGTCCTACAAATCTTGGGGCTAACTTTCCCTTAACTCCAATAGTTTAACTCCTCGCAGAGGGAACATACGAAGACATGCTCCGTCTCCAATTTCATAGACTACCTCCTTTACATCCAATAATACTCCATACCCTCATATTCTTGGGGTATCCAACATATCGAGATAAAACTCATACTTATTTTGTTCGAAATCCACTTCGTGGAATATCATTACCTTTTTCCAAGGGTCAAGTTTCCTCACAGGGTACTACCCCCTTTAAAATGCACAATCTTCCATAGACCATATTTCTCATATCCTCGAAAATGGTCAAAATCTTTCTTCATAGAGTAACAACTCATAGAATCCAAATCAATACCAATGATGCTAACTTTATTGATTCTCAATTATTACAATCTCCTGCATTCCATTACATGCCTCAATCCGACACCTCACTAATAAAAGAAATGTCCACACTTCTACTACTATATTTCTCGTTGCACTCAACTATTTGTCACAAGTCTCCGTCTCCTTGGGGCATTCTCTGGCAAAGTGCCCTGCTTCATCACAACGGAAACATTTTACTTCTGACATATCTCGAGGTTTCCTTGTGATTATATAGCCTCCTGGGGTCCTCATCTTCCCTTTTGGGCAATCATTGAAGTAGTGTCCTGAATTTTTGCACCTGTAACATGTGATATGACTCAGGTCTCTCTTTGTAGAAATTGGGTTGTTCCTGGGATCCAATCTACTTTTCTTCCTGGACTTTTCCGTTCCAATCAGGGCTTCTATTTCCTGTGGGTCATACTCTACTTCCTCTGTCGGGAATTCTACTAAATCCCCATTCAGACAATTTTGGGAGATGTGTCCTTCTCCACATGAATAGCATGACTTGGTGCAGGGTTTATTTCGTTCTTCTTTGGGTGTGTCCTCCACCTCTTCCTTCATCACAGATTCCTCTAATATTTCCATGAGGCTCTTTTCATTGCTTCTTTCTTCTGCTGGATAGTCCTTTGTACCATGGGGTAGATGTGACACTGAGCAGGGTAGTGGGTAGTCCCTTCACACAAGAAACAAGTGATCTGCCTAGTTGGGCATTCCTCAGCTGGGTGACTTCCTTCACAATTAGGGCATTCATCCTTGTGTTTCTTATGGTTGTGTCCTATTTCTCCACAAGGCTTGTATGCACAAGGTTTCTTCATATCCTTTCCATAAGGCTTCAATTTCTAGGACACAAGACGAGATCTTTGTAGAGTCCACTTAAATTCTTTCCAAGTGGTTACTCCTTGCCATCCATTGATGGTTTGGTACATCGTCCACCAAGTAGCAGCACCTCTTTCAAAACATTGAAGAGCATGCCGGGTCATATCCTTTCCGACTATAGGGTTATTCTTCATGTGATCCTCCATGTTCTGAATCCATCGGTCCGTCTCCAATTGACTCATCGGTCCAGAAAATACAAGCTCATCTCCATTCATCCTCTATTGGGTCCATGGGTTTGGGGTGAGATAAGAGAGGTCGAGAGGGATGCACACAATACAAACAAAATTTTGAAAAGACAGATTTTTTTTATTGTGGCTGTCGAAAAAACAACAAACAAATGACAGCTCACAAACGTCGCATCTAACGTAGGTATAACAGGGGTTTGGTCTTCTAAAGGTCAATAAGTCTTCAACGTCGCCAAACTCTTCAAGTCTTGTTAATGTCTCCGATGGCTTCTTCCAATCATGCTTGTCCTTCTCAAGTTCTTTTGCCAAATCATCTCTGTTGACGCGAAGTCTCTCGTGACGTCCTTTAAATTTCTGGAGTTGCGTTCCAAACTTCTAGGTTTCAACATCCTTGACATGAACCATGATCCTACTGTCCTTCAGTTCCTGACGAGTCTTTGATGTCTCGAGGTTTTGCTCCTCTAGCTTGGCTACTTTCAGTTTCTGGGTTCTGAGTTCTTCACGAAACACTTCTTTGTCAAAAACTGCTTCCTGAAGGTTCATCTTTAAACTTCCTGATGTAATGTTCCAAATCCTGGTGATACATCGGTCTAAAGTTAAAACTTCATCTTTTGCTGATAGGTGCTCCATCAGTTTTCTACCATCCAATCCTTCCATGCATATGCATGCTTAACTCGGCACGGTGATAATAGCATAAGCGGACGATAACATCATGGATAGCCGTGTTTATGCCCATGTTACTGCCATGAGCTTTCATTCCATAACTGATATCTCCTGTCTTTGGGTTTTCTTAACAAAAACTTTGAGTTCTAATGCTCCATGTTCCGGTCTTTCTCCGATACACCTTGGTCTCGGGTATTGACGGCTTCCATAGTCTGCCAAGTTCCATAAGGGTAACCTTCCTAAGTCATAAAATTTTCTGGGAATTCTTCAGAGCCTTCAAATTCTCCCAGTCTTCGGAGTCTTCAACCGTTGTAGTTTCCATTATCATAATGCACGATAAAATCCTCTTCATTCCGAATGGTCTTAGTTGTCCGATATCTTGTACTTATTGCAATGGTCTTATCCGTCGAATCTTCGAGTGGTCCAAAAGGAAAAAGGGTATGGTCTCACTTAAAGGGAATATTTGAATAAGCTCAGAAGAGAAGAGAGGTAAAAGATCTTTTTGAAAAGGAAAGTTTTTTGAGAAAATCCTTCCTATGGGCTTGCTAGTTTCTAGGGTCACGTCCTACAGTCAACATGTGCTTTGATACCATCTTGTAGCGACCCGACCCGAATGGATCAAGTCTCTGTGCTTAAGTGTCATCCCTGGATCGGTATGCTGGCACACACAGTACTCGAGGATTTATAACAGAGGTAAATCACATGTATAAAGTAACGTAAATACTATTACCTCAATCCAAAATAGCGGAAGTAACAAGGTTGTGGATTCCCATCAACACCAACGGCAAAGTTGAGTGTAGAAATCGTAACCCTAACGTATCACTTACTCGTTGTAAGATATCCTGCAACATGAAACGTTGCAGCCCGAAAACGGGTCAGCACATGGAATATGCTGGCAATGTAACACATAGAGAGTAATGAACAGAATATACTACATGCATGTATGGCTGGTGGAAAAAGCTCTATGGTTATAATGTTTTTGCGAAAAGCCAATTTTTCCCTACTTCAAAGGAATAAATTTTATTTAACTATCATGGTGGTTGTGAAACATTGAGATGGTTGACAGCATCTCAATCCCAAATTAAGTATCATCATTAACCCAACAATATTAATTAAAGTAACATGATGAGATCAACGGGATAATCCAAGAACTAGAAACTCAAGATGTCCATAACCGGGGACACGGCTAATCATGATTAGTTTGTACACTCTGCAGAGGTTTGCGCACTTTTCCCCACAAGACTCGATCTCCTCCGTTGGATTTCTCGCACTACATGGTGTTTGAGAAACGGATGATCGAGACACAATCTTTCACAAGCATTTACTCTCTACTCCGGGCAGACCGTTACACCTACAATCCCCCTACATCTGCTAGTCCACCTCTTCAAGAGCTCACACAACTTACTCAACTATGCCAGAGCCCATAATGGCTTGTGGCTGCACACGGAAGTTTCTAGCATGAATAATCTTATGATCCCTTTGAGTCTGGGTGGCGGTCCATAGGATGATCACACGGGTACTCCGGGATATCCAAAAATACAGGCAACACTGGGTTCTCCAGGTGCCTCAATCCACCCAGATGTTTATTTAAGTAGCCACCTTAAGTTGAACCATTAATTAAAATCTCACATCTGTCATGGAAATTCACTCAAACCCAATCCACGTCTACGAGCATAGCATAGCAATATAAGCAAACGTGAAGTAACTCCCAAGGGTTTGATTGTAAACAGGGCAATAGGTACTACCTCATCAACTACTTCCCAATACCCACAATTTAATTAGATCCTAACCATGCATTGTTTGAGGGTTGAATCTAATGCATAAAAAAAACTGGGTATGAAAGGGATATGATCAACGTGTGAACTTGCCTGCAATGTTTATGAAGATGATTCACACTCAATACTCTGGATAGATCTACTCGTCACACTCCGGTCAATCTATCGTAAGCAAGCAATGGTAACCACACATAAGCAATCACTCAAAAGATCGAGAAGAACGAAGAAAACAATTCGGAAAACTTCAAAACCAAGCAAATAACTCTTGCGACATAAAACAATTTCTAGCAGCACCAAAATTACGTAAATTTGGCCTTATCAGAAAGTTTAGGTCAAGAGCTTCGATTAGCAAAAAGAATCAACTCAAACGGAGCTACGAAACTTAAGTTATGAACAAAAGAAGTTTGAATACAAATCTGTTTGAATTCAAATTTTAAAACTTTCAAAAACATGTTTAAGTTGTTTTACTGGATAGAGGGGATCATAACGAAGACGTGGGCGTTGGTTTCGTTGGATTTGGACCAACGAGCAAAAAGTTGTAGACGTTTGAAGATCAGGGGCTAATCTGTAAATAAATTATTCACAGATGGGTCCCTGGCCGAAAATAACAGAAAAAGAAGAAGCTAAGTAGTGAATGTTCGTTACGAAATCCTAACGAACGAAAAACGTTCGCTAAAACTACCTAAGCAGAAAACATTCGCTAAATAATAATAAAACGAAACGGTTTATTTTAAAAAAAAAAACCGATCTGGATTGGTCCGGTCGGGGTCGGTTTTTTCGTTAAAACCGGCGGCGGATCGGATTAGGGTTTACCGCGGCGGCGGCGGCGGCGGCGGCGAGTCGCATCTCCGGCGAGTGTGGCGACGGCGGGATGGCGCGGTGGCGAGGCGCGGATGCGGCTCCGATGGGCGGCGGCTTCGTCCTCGGCGGCGGGGCAAGGTGCGGGTTGCTCCGGCGAGTGCGCGAGGCGGCGGTGGCGGCAAAACACGGCGGCGGTGGTGAGATCCGGCGGCGGCGGGGCAGCAAGCCACGGCGGGAGGCGGCGGTTGCGGGGATCGAGGGGAGAGGGGGTCCGGGGCCGGCCTTATAAAGGCACGGGGTCGAGGCCTTTCTTTGGCGAGGGAGCATCCGGCGGCGGGGAGATGCCGGACTCCGGCGAGTCCCTGTCGGGCATGATGGGAGCTAGGCGCTGGCGGCGCGGGCTGGGCTGGCTCAGCTGGGCCGGCCCAGTTCGGGAGAGAGGAAGTTTTTTTTTAAACAGCGCAAGGAAAATAAAGAAAACCTTAAATAAATAAAAAATACTATAGGCATATAATATACCAAAATTTTCAGAAAAAGATTTCCTACAGCATGGGCATTTTTGTAAAGTCAAATAAAATCCACACAAATTTTAATAAATCAAACAGTGCTACTGCCTTAATAAAATCCAATAAAAATCATTTTAAAAATACCAAAATGATTTCAAATTTATTTTTCTCCAATTTTCTGATGTAGGGAATCATGTTACCCTATTTTCTGTATATTTTTATTTTGGAGAAAAATAATTTGAATAAAACTCAAATAACTCCAATATTGAAAAATAATTTCAATGGGACTTTGAATTTAATCCTTTGAAACTCCCAACTCATATTTCATATGTTTTGAAGAAGTCATATTATCTTCTCTCGTGAAAATCATTGAGTTGCATAAAGTTTCAGAAATGGGAAATATTTTCAAATGAAATTCAAATATTTTCAACACCCCTTGCCATTTAAATAAATGGAAGAAGTCATGTCATCTTCTCTCTAGGGTTTTGTGGTGAAAAGAATTTGAATTCATGGAGATCATAAAAGCAAAATGAAAGTTTGGGAAAGTCCTTTTATTCCCTCTCATTTAACTTTCAAAAGATTTCGAATTCCACTCACTTTCAGTCAATCAATCAAACAATCAATCCAATCTATCTATTATTATAACATTCCAAAATTTAGAATTTTGGGCTGTTACAGTTTCTCACTCATGATTGATCTACTGCAGGTGAATGAGGTTTTCAAATGTTGGAAGGAGGAGGACAATAGGAACTTCTGTTATGTCTTAGCATCTAAATTTCTGTGTTAATTTTCTTTGTCGTAGAATAGTTTTGTTTGGCAGTTACTGTTCCTCGGATGTAAAGATATCTTAGATATGTATTGCTGGAATGAATGGTTGTAATATAATAACATTGCACGTTGCTTTGAAAATGTATCAGAACTGGGCTAGGCCCAAGATAGCTTGTGGTGTGATGTGTTGTAATGTCAATGGCATAATAAAAAAATTTGGATTGGATCAATTTTTTCGGAACTGGGCTAGGCCCAAGTTATATTGGACAATTATTTTTGAGGGAAAAACATGAGAGGCCCAGCAAAGAAATGGCCCAGAAAAATACATGATCAAAAAGAAAATCTGCTGTTAAAAGGGCCACGCAAAGAAATCAATAAGGCTGAATTGTTGGGCCAGACCCATGTAGCTAATAAAAGCACAGGAAAAAATACATTAAAAAGGCCGAATTGTTGGGCTAGGCCCATGTAGAAAATCGAATTGGACCGGGCTGATTCTTGTGCCACATCAGATTGCCACGTCGGATGCCTACGTGGCCTGAGGAGGCTGCTAGTGACCAAAACAAAACAGTAGGCATATTTTGGTCGTAAACGTCTACGACCTTCTCACAGAGAAGGTCGTTAATTTCAGTTTACGACTGCCAGCTTTTGACCATCTGTTTTTGGTCACAAAAAGGTCACAAAATGGAAAATAATGACCATTCAGTGACCAATAGTCAAGGTCACAAGTTGATATATTTCTTGTAGTGATATCAAACGGAGTCCAAACGGGATAAAAACTGACAGAGATTTTTTTGGGAATATTTATGATTTTTGGGAACAAGAATCAACGCGAGACGATGCCCGAGGGGGCCACGAGGCAGGGGGCGCGCCCCTGACCCTCGTGGACACCCTGTAAGGCGGTTGGAGCCCTTCTTTCGCCACAATAAAGCTAATATCCGGATATAAAAGAAACGGTGAAAGGCCAGATCGGAGTCCAAAATTCAGCCCAATCGGAGTTACGGATCTCCGGTTATAAAAGAAACGGTGAAAGGCCAGATCTGGGAACGCAGAAACAAAGAGAGAGAGAGACAGAGAGACAGATCCAATCTCGGAGGGGCTCTCGCCCCTCCCATGCCATGGAGACCATGGACTAGAGGGGAAACCCTTCTCCCATCTAGGGAGAAGGTCAAGGAAGAAGAAGAAGAAGGGGGGCTCTCTCCCCCTCTCTCCCGGTGGCGCCGGAACGCCGCCGGGGCCATCATCATCACCGCAATCTACACCAACACCTCCGTCATCTTCACCAACATCTCCATCACCTTCCCCCATCTATCTACAGCAGTGCACTCTCCCGCAACCCATTGTACCCTCTACTTGAACATGGTGCTTTATGCTTCATATTATTATGCAATGATGTGTTGCCATCCTATGATGTCTAAGTAGTTTCGTTGTCCTATCGGTAATTGATGAATTGCTATGATTGGTTTAATTTGCTTGTGGTTATGTTGCTGTCCTTTGGTGCCCATCATATGAGCGCGCGCGTGGATCACACCATTGGGTTAGTTGTATGTTGATAGGACTATGTATTGGAGGGCAAGAGTGACAGAGGCTTCAACCTAGTATAGAAATTGATGCATACGGGATTGAAGGGGGACCAATATATCTTAATGCTATGGTTGGGTTTTACCATAATGAACATTAGTAGCTGCGGATGCTTGATAATAGTTCCAATCATAAGTGCATAGAATTCCAAGTCAGGGATGACATGCTAGCAGTGGCTTCTCCCACATAAAACTTGCTATCGGTCTAGTAAAGTAGTCAATTGCTTAGGGACAATTTTGCAACTCCTACCACCACTTTTCCACACTCGCTATACTAACTTTATTGCTTCTTTATCTAAACAGCCCCTACTTTTTATTTACGTGCTCTTTATTATCTTGCAAACATATCCAAAAACACCTACAAAGTACTTCTAGTTTCATACTTGTTTTAGGTAAAGCGAACGTTAAGCGTGCATAGAGTTGTATTGGTGGTCGATAGAACTTGAGGGAATATTTGTTCTACCTTTAGCTCCTCGTTGGGTTCGACACTCTTACTTATCGAAAGAGGCTACAATTGATCCCCTATACTTGTGGGTTATCAAGACCTTTTTCTGGCGCCGTTGCCGGGGAGCAATAGCGTGGGGTGAATATTCTCATGTCTGCTTGTTTGCGTTATCACTAAGTAATTTTTATTTGTTGTTCTTAGTTGTTTTCTATCTTTAGTTATGGGTAGGAAACGCAAAATACCAAAAAAATTAGTTGTACCTACTGAACCAATGGTTGAAGAACCACTCAAAATATATCACACTCCTGAAGCTGTTTACTTGGATCATCTTCGATCCCTTTGTGCTCGTGCTGAAACCCCAACTAGCTTAGTTGAGGGCAAATCTTTAGATGAGCATGCTTGTTATGTGCGACATCGCTTATCTCAAAAAGGGAAACTTTTACTGGATCAAATTCATCATTTGCAATGCTATGCTTGGAATTTATGTGAAATATATGATGTTACTTGTTGTTCTGAAAACCCTAAGAAACACCTTCCCTACCAATGTGAGTTTAGTGATAATGGAATCGTATCTTCGTATGCTAAGGGTGTTTATAATTACTATGATGTTCAACAAATTGAAGAATTTGTTGCTTTTAAGGGTGCTTATGAAATTGCTTCTTTGATTGAAAAGTATGATGCTACTCTTTACAAGTCTGAAAATTTTGCCATACTTGAATATTGTTATGATAATTATGCTTCTAATGCCTATGTTAAACCATATATTGAGGACTCCTCCGCTGTCCAAGAAGAGACTAATATTTTGCAGGAGTCTATGGAAGAAGAAATTGATGAAACTATGAGCTCATTGGATGAAAAAGATGAGGAGGAGAGCAAAGAACAAAAGGAGGAAAAGCGGATTGATCACTCGTGCCCACCTTCTAATGAGAGTAACTCTTCAACTCATACATTGTTTAATTTACCTTCGTGCTTACCGAAGGATGAATGCTATGATGATTGTTATGATCCCGTTGATTCTTTTGAAATATCCCTTTTTGATGATGCTTGCTATGCTTGTGGTCAAGATGCCAATATGAATTATGCTTATGGAGATGAACTTGCTATAGTTCCTTATGTTAAACATGAAATTGTTGCTATTGCACCCACGCATGATAGTCCTATTTTCTTTTGAATTCTCCAAACTACACTATATCAGAGAAGTTTGTGCTTATTAAAGATTATATTGATGGGTTGTGTTTTACTACTACACATGATGGTTTTGATACATATAATATGCATGTGCTTGCTGCTCCTACTTGCAATTATTATGAGAGAGGAACTACATCTCTGCCTCTCCATGTTTCCAATACGATAAAATTGCAAGAAACTGTTTATACTATGCATTGGCCTTTACTATGTGTGCATGAATTGTTCTTTTATGACATGCCGATGCATAGGAAGAGAGTTAGACTTCGTCATTACAAGATATATGTTACTTTTTGCTCACTACTAAATCAAAAATCATTGCTAATTAAAATTGGCTTTGATATACCTTGGGATCCGGGTGGATCCATTACTTGAGCACTATATGCCTAGCTTAATGGCTTTAAAGAAAGCGCTGCCAGGGAGACAACCCGGAAGTTTTAGAGAGTCATTTATTTCTGTTGAGTGCTTTTATAAAGTTTAAAAACAAAAAAATAAAGAGGGGAAACCAAAACTTTTCAAAAAGGAAAGTGAAAGTGAGAGAGACAAGCATTGTTGAAGTGGGAGAGCTCCTTGAACTTTGTTCATGCTCACAGAAACTTTGTGAATCTTAATTACAGAAAAATTTCAATAAAAATAATTATCCCCTTGTACAATTCCATTGTATTATAAAAATAATGTGCCAAGGTTTGCCTTTAGGATGTTTACAACGCTTGTTGGTTTGTGCGGTGCAGGACAGAAACTTTGGCTGTAGTGCGCAATTTTACATTTTTTACTGGAATGTCAAATGGTTCTGAAACATTTTGCACTGTATTTTTATACAAATTTTTTATTTTTCCTAATTTTGGCATAATTTTTGGAGTAACATAAGTATGGTCAATGTTCAGATTACTGCAGACTGTCCTGTTTAAGACAGATTCTGTTTTTGATGCATAGTTTGCTTGTTTTGATGAAACTATCGATTCTATCAGTGGATTAAGCCATGGAAAAGTTATATTACAGTAGCTACAATGCAAATACAAAATATGAATTGGTTTGCAACAGTACTTAGAGTAGTGATTTGCTTTATTATACTAACGGATCTTACCGAGCTTTCTGTTGAGTTTTGTGTGGATGAAGTGTCGAAGATCGAGGATGTCTCGATGTGAGGAGAAGAAGGAGAAGCAAGAGCTCAAGCTTGGAGATGCCCAAGGCACCCCAAGTAAATATTCAAGGATACTCAAGCGTCTAAGCTTGGGGATGCCCCGGAAGGCATCCCATCTTTCTTCAACAAATATCGGTATGTTTTCGGATTCGTTTCGTTCATGCGATATGTGCAAACCTTGGAGCGTCCTTTGCATTTAGTTTTCACTTTTCTTTTATGCACCACTGGTATGAGATAGTACATGGTTGATTTATAGAATGCTCATTGCACTTTACTTATATCTTTTGAGTATGGCTTTATAGAATGCTTCATGTGCTTCACTTATATAATTTGAAGTTTGGATTGCCTATTTCCCTACACATAGAAACCGCCATTTGTAGAATGCTATTTTGCTTCACTTATATTTGTTAGAGCGTGGGCATATCTTTTGTAGAAAGAATTAAACTCTCTTGCTTCACTTATATCTATTTAGAGAGATGACAGGAATTGGTCATTCACATGGTTAGTCATAAAATCCTACATAAAACTTGTAGATCACTGAATATGATATGTTTGATTCCTTGCAATAGTTTTGCGATATAAAGGTGGTGATATTAGAGTCATGCTAGTTGAGTAATTGTGAAATTGAGAAATACTTCTGTTGAGGTTTGCAAGTCCCGTAGCATGCACGTATGGTAAACGTTGTGTGACAAATTTGAAGCATGGGGTGTTCTTTGATTGCTTTCCTTATGAGTGGTGGTCGGGGACGAGCGATGGTCTTTTCCTACCAATCTATCCCCCTAGGGGCATGCGTAGTAGTAATTTTCTTCGAGGGCTAATAAACTTTTGCAATAAGTATATGAGTTGTTTATGACTAATGTGAGTCCATGGATTATACGCACTCTCACCCTTCCATCATTGCTAGCCTCTTCGGTACCGTGCATTGCCCTTTCTCACCTCGAGAGTTGGTGCAAACTTCTCTGGTGCATCCAAACCCCGTGATACGACACGCTCTATCACACATAAGCCTCCTTATATCTTCCTCAAAACAGCCACCATACCTACCTATCATGGCATTTCCATAGCCATTCCGAGATATATTGTCATGCAACTTCCATCATCATCATATACATGACTTGAGCATTCATTGTCATATTGCTTTGCATGATCGTAAGATAGCTAGCATGATGTTTTCATGGCTTGTCCTTTTTTGATGTCATTGCTACGCTAGATCATTGCACATCCCGGTACACCGCCGGAGGCATTCATATAGAGTCATATTTTTGTTATAGTATCGAGTTGTAATATTGAGTTGTAAGTAAATAAAAGTGTGATGATCATCATTATTGGAGCATTGCCCCAGTGAGGAAAGGATGATGGAGACTATGATTCCCCCACAAGTCGGGATGAGACTCCGGACTTTAAAAAAAGAGGCCAAAGAAGCCCAAATAAAAAAAAGAGGCCAAAGAAGCCCACCAAAACAAAAAAACAAAAAAATGAGAGAAAAAGAGAGAAGGGGCAATGTTACTATCCTTTTACCACACTTGTGCTTCAGAGTAGCACCATGTTCTTCATATAGAGAGTCTCTTGAGTTATCACTTTCATATACTAGTGGGAATTTTCATTATAGAACTTGGCTTGTATATTCCGATGATGGGCTTCCTCAAATTCCCGAGGTCTTCATGAGCAAGCAAGTTGGATGCACACCCACTTAGTTTCCAGTTTGAGCTTTCATACACTTATAGCTCTTAGTGCATCTGTTGTATGGCAATTCCTACTCCTCACATTGACATCAATTGATGGGCATCTCCATAGCCCGTTGATTAGCCACGTCGATGTGAGACTTTCTCCTTTTTGTCTTCTCCACACAACCTCCATCATCATATTCTATTCCACCCACAGTGCTATGTCCATGGCTTGCGCTCATGTATTGCGTGAGGTTTGAAAAGGCTGAAGCGCGTTAAAAAATATGAACCAATTGCTTGGCTTGTCATCGGGGTTGTGCATGATGGGAGCATTTTGTGTGACAGAAATGAAGCATGGCCAAACTATATGATTTTGTAGGGATGAGCTTTCTTTGGCTATGTTATTTTGAGAGGACATAATTTCTTGGTTAGTATGCTTGAAGTATTATTGTCTTAATGTCAAATGATAGACTATTGCTTTGAATCACTCGTGTCTTAATATTCATGCCATGATTAGATTATGTGATCAAGATTATGCTAGGTAGCATTCCACATCAAAAATTATCTTTTTTATCATTTACCTACTCGAGGACGAGCAGGAATTAAGCTTGGGAATGCAGATACGTCTCCGTCGTATCTATAATTTTTGATTGTTCCATGCCAATATTCTATGACTTTCATATACTTTTGGCAACTTTTTATACCATTTTTGGGACTAACATATTGATCCAGTGCCCAGTGCCAGTTCATGTCTGTTGCATGTTTTTTGTTTCGCAGAAAACCCATATCAAACGGAGTGCAAACGGGATAAAAACTGACGGAGATTTTTTTGGAATATTTATGATTTTTGGGAAGAAGAATCAACGCGAGACGATGCCCGAGGGGGCCACGAGGCAGGGGGCGCCCCTGACCCTCGTGGACACCCCGTAAGGCGGTTGGGGCCCTTCTTTCGCCGCAAGAAAGCTAATATCCGGATAGAGATCGTGTCCAAAATTCAGCCCAATCGGAGTTACGGATCTCCGGTTATAAAAGAAATGGTGAAAGGCCAGATCTGGGAACGCAGAAACAGAGAGAGAGACAGAGAGACAGATCCAATCTCGGAGGGGCTCTCGCCCGTCCCACGCCATGGAGACCATGGACCAGAGGGGAAACCCTTCTCCCATCTAAGGAGAAGGTCAAGGAAGAAGAAGAAGAAGGGGGGCTCTCTCCCCCTCTCTCCCGGTGGCGCCGGAACGCCGCCGGGGCCATCATCATCACCGCAATCTACACCAACACCTCCGCCATCTTCACCAACATCTCCATCACCTTCCCCCATCTATCTACAGTGGTCCACTCTCCCGCAACCCGCTGTACCCTCTACTTGAACATGGTGCTTTATGCTTCATATTATTATGCAATGATGTGTTGCCATCCTATGATGTCTTAGTAGATTTTCGTTGTCCTATCGGTAATTGATGAATTGCTATGATTGGTTTAATTTGCTTGTGGTTATGTTGCTGTCCTTTGGTGCCCATCATATGAGCGCGCGCGTGGATCACACCATTGGGTTAGTTGTATGTTGATAGGACTATCAATTGGAGGGCAAGAGTGACAGAAGCTTCAACCTAGCATAGAAATTGATGCATACGGGATTGAAGGGGGACCAATATATCTTAATGCTATCGTTGGGTTTTACCTTAATGAACGTTAGTAGTTGCGGATGCTTGCTAATAGTTCCAATCATAAGTGCATAGAATTCCAAGTCAGGGATGACATGCTAGCAGTGGCCTCTCCCACAAAAAACTTGCTATCGGTCTAGTAAAGTAGTCAATTGCTTAGGGACAATTTCACAACTCCTACCACCACTTTTCCACACTCGCCATACTAACTTTATTACTTCTTTATCTAAACAGCCCCTACTTTTTATTTACGTGCTCTTTATTATCTTGCAAACCTATCCAAAAACACCTACAAAGTACTTCTAGTTTCATACTTGTTTTAGGTAAAGCGAACGTTAAGCGTGCGTAGAGTTGTATCGGTGGTCGATAGAACTTGAGGGAATATTTGTTCTACCTTTAGCTCCTCGTTGGTTTCGACACTCTTACTTATCGAAAGAGGCTACAATTGATCCCCTATACTTGTGGGTTATCAATAACACACGGTTGTTATCTTTGGACCGTGTGCGATGTTTCTTGTTCCCAATCCCGCCTGCATCGAAAATATCTGCCCGCCTCGAGGGTTTTTCTTTTTCATAACACACGGTTGTTATCTTCGGACCGTGTGCAATGCACTATCATCAAAATTTTCAATAGCCCGGCATTTCACTCCCGTGTTTGACTCCCGCGTAGTAAAATTTTCAGTACCCGCGCCATTTCCTCAAACACCCCGCGCCCCCCCCCCTCCACACACACACACACACACACACACACACCAAAACCTCCTCGGGCGTGCGCGCACACACACACACACACCCTCCCTCACTCGAAACCCTAGCAAAGTCCCCGCCGCCGCCGCAAGGCCTCCATTGTCAACATCTGCCGGTTTGCCCGTGCAGCTTACCCACCGATCTCCATACCCAGGCCGCCCTGAGTTTCTTAGATGACGCCTGCCAAACGCCCCCTTTCCCACAGATCCCCCTCCCCATCCCCCACTCCAGAGCATCACAGCCTAAGCCCGGCTACGCTTCCCGTGGAGCTCGAGGAGCGACTAGCCCAAAAGAGGTGTATAGCGGTCTCTTCGCCCGACGTCGCCGAGGAAGCTGACGACCATTACCGGTGGCAGACACTCAAGCAGCGGGCTAGAGTATGCGGGCATGTCTCGTCCGCCGGCTATGACATCGAGGTCATCGACAGCGACGCCCTGAGGTGGGCTGTGTCACAGGCTAAGTGGCCCACCCCCAACCCCTCGGGTTCAACCGCCGTCGATCTCATCCATGGCCCCGCCGCTGATCTCCTCTGGCTCGCTGTCAACAATTTGCCATTCTACATCGCCATCGAGCCCCTTTTGTCATTTTTGAAGGACATGTTCTGCGACGCTGGCTTGGGATCCACAGCTTCCAAGTTAGACCTCATCGACGGTGACCACGAGGAGGGCACCCTCTCCGGCTCTTCCAAGGGGAAAGAGCCCATCTGCTCTTCCAAGGGGAAAGCGCCCGTCTGCGACATTAGGGATGGCACCCTACAGCCGTGCTTTTCCAAGGGGAAGGAGCCCATCTGCGACAACATGGAGCGCATCCAGGGTCCGTGCTCTTCCCATGGGAACGAGCCCATCTGTGACAAGTGAGGAAACCCATGATTTGTTTATTTCAGTTGTTCACAATGTGATGCTCTATATGTGTAATTATTTATTATGCAGTACATTTCATCAATCCAGTTTTAAACATACCGATAGGAATGCATATATTTGCCTGTTGTTAAGCCTGTTATAGCTAGCATATGCCTCTTTTAAAGTTTTTTGATTGTTCGGTTGTTTGTAGTAAACATATGTTCAGTTTCAAATGCTATCTTTGGTTGTTCATAGTATGCCTTGTTTATGCCATTTATTCACAACGTGATGTTCTATATGTGCAAGTATGAACTGTGCAGTTCAATTTCATCAGTACCAGTTTCAACAATACCACTATGAATGACTACATTTGGTTGCTGCATCTTGTAGTTAACACGCCTTTCCATTTTTATTTAACCATAACCAGTGTACTTAGACCGGCACAATACCAGTTTGAATGACCATGTTTGCTTGTTGTTAAATGTTAGGCCTGTTGCAGTTAGCACACCTTTCCACTTGTTTTGCTTTACTAGCGTGCTTAAACCTACACACTGAAGCTATCTTTTGGAGATTATTTTGTCTGCCATGTGTAATTTTGGTTGATGTTTAGCCTATTGTGCTTAACATGCTTCTTGATGTACCTACACAGGACAATTTTGGGAACGACTGTTGTTTTCCATCGAGGTTAGTTTCATCCCATGGCTTATATATGTTCACTGTTCAGGATATCCGTAGCTGGTACCATATAGGCCAGCGGCTGATAAGGGACTAATCGGTGAATCGGACTTTTAAATGAATATATCTGCAATCCATTTTTCCCTTAGGTTAACTAGGGCCATATGTAATATATCTGAGGCTACATAGCAACATGAACTGTACTTAATGTCTAAATATGCAATCCTAGGCTACATAGCAACAAGGAAGAGTGTTACATTAATGTTCTAATGATGTCTAGATATACGTAGAAGAGCAGCAGCAGCAACAGCAACAACATAGCCCTGTTTGGATACTCAACTTAGCTAGAGGTTAGAGTTAGTTTCTAGCTCATTACTAACCCTGAACTAACTCCATCCAAAGAGTTGTTTGGATGGTAGGGTTAGATTGACAATAAATGCACTAGGAGAACTAGCTCCAATTAGCACCTCTTGGGTTGGATACTAGTTTTTTTGGGTAGGTTATAGATGCAACTAGCTCAAACTAGCCCTCATGTTTAGATATACTTTAGGGCTATTTGAGCCCGAACTAACTCAAACTAACTGTAACCCGTGGATACAACAGCAGATAATTTGTAAGAATGAACTAAACTCCTTCCGGCCCATAATATAAGATGTTAATTCATCTAATATGTGAGTATACTGGATGTTATAAGATACTCCCTCTGTTCCTAAATATTTGTCTTTTTAGAGATTTCAAATGGACTACCACATACGGATGTATATAGACATATTATAAAAGAGTGTTGTACTACATCATTGTGCAATTGCTGTTTAGCTTCTAATATTAACTTGGTGCTTTTAGGTACATATGTCATTGGTAAAGATCCGCGTTTCGACCCTTTCTGCGTATGGGGAAATGAGATATCGATGAACCAGCATCAAGTGAGGAAGCTGATAAAGATTGTTAGTAAAATGGGTCCAAAGATGGCAATTAAACTATTTGTTTACACTTTATCCAAGACAACAGCGAACAACAGGATGGTAAGTAAGAACTCTGCGGCCTTCTTTTTACTGCCCATAATGAGTTGTGTTAGATGACAATGTCTGAAATCTTATTCCTTTGCAGTGGTTGCCAAAGCAGTTTACTCAAGATTACCTCTCAAACTACATGATTGGTGGGCATGCAAAGGTTAAAGTATTTCTACCAGAACACGATGATTATCTAGATGTTTTCATGAAGATCGTGAAGGATGGGCGGTCGGCCATCACAAGGGGTTGGACTAGATTCGTGCGTGCCTTCTGCACGGAGGAGGGCACAATATGGGCATTCCGCTCACCTTGTTCAGCAACCAGAATATATTTCGCCTCTTTCTTTACCGTCTTTAATAGTACAAGTATACAACTGTGGTTCATCATTCTTTATGGTTCTTATGTAATTCTTGAACATATGTACCTATGAATCGAATAATGCATTGGTTGTTTGAACCTGATGGATATGAATAAAGCTGTAGCATACATTCAAATCCAAATCCAAATCCGGTACATTTTGGAAAAGTAGCAATTAAATTATGGTGAAATTACGCTCTCCAGGTTGTTACGGCACACACGGTTGGTAAAACACAAACGTTTGCGATATGCACCATAATCTGAGACGGTTCACAGAGAGGAAACGTGTGCAAGCATGCTCACAGTTGCCGTTTGCAAAGCGTGTGTGATGTTAGACAATATCACAAATGGTTCGGGCAAACTAAACGTTTGTGTTAGTTGCCTTATCGTACACAATTCGCAACCATGAATTGTTTCTGATGAAGTATGCATCGTAAACGTTGCACCACGGAATAGCATGTGCGATAGTTGTCGTGTACGACGATGTTACGATGGTCCGATGTTTCGTAATCCTGTCCGACACTCGTACGACGATTAGCTAATCTTCTTAACGGTGAACCATTTGTGATGGGCCGCGCATCATACACGTTCTATAATAGTGAACCGTTTGTGATGGGCCGCGCATCGTAAACGTAGCACCACAGGATACCGACTGCGATGGCAATGCGAGCAGAAACGAGTAGGAGTACTGTAGGGGCCCTATCCCCGACGGTTTCTGGATCGTGTGGGAAGGATCCCCCTATCGCCCACACTCACTTGGAGACGGTTCCAAATGTCGTCGCGGAAAGGGGTTTTAAACCGTTTGTTTAGGACCGACGCGCACCAGTGCCATGCATTCAAACAGTACTGTAAACTAAGCATTTCAACCATGACAAAGTAACTATCATAAGCAATATTCATTTAAATAATTAAATGC
Organism: Triticum aestivum; assembly: GCF_018294505.1. Classification (NCBI taxonomy): domain Eukaryota; kingdom Viridiplantae; phylum Streptophyta; class Magnoliopsida; order Poales; family Poaceae; genus Triticum; species Triticum aestivum. Next base: position 397,995,347 of record NC_057808.1, read on the forward strand.
ATGAAATAACTCATATTCAAGTTGGGAAAAATCATAGATATTGAAATGACACCATACAAATGTTGGTGTGGCTTGCCTTAGTGCAGAGGAGGTTCACACTCCTCCTGCTTATCTTCAAGACAAGCTTCTCCCTCTGAAAATAATTAAAAACAGCAAAAGAAAATATCAAGAATCATTCTGAAAATCACCAAAAATTCTAGACAGCTGAGAAAAAACTACATTTCGGTGTGCTGCTAGAACTTTTCAAAACAAACACAATGCAAAAAAGAATCAACTCATTTGGACTTATGGTTTAAAAGTTATGGATGGTCAAAGTTTTTGGTCAAAATATTTGAATTAAATTCAATTAAAAGAATTCCAGGGGGTGACGTCGAAAGCGTATTTTGAGAATATGCCTCCACTCGTACCGCTTCGGGCGCGAGTGAAGAGGCTGACAGTGGGCCCTGCCTGTCAGGTGTGGAGAGAGAGAGAGAGAGAGAGAGAGACAGAGGGGTGGCGGTGCTCCGCCGGAGCTCACGCTGGCGAGGAGGGCTCGTCGGCCGATCTGAGAGGGATAGAAAGCTAGAGGGGGTCACGGCGCACCTGCCTGTACCCATGGCTCGTCGAGAGGTGGCCGGAGCAGCTCGGAATCAACCTCCCAAGCGGCGGCTGCGGTCGGGTTTCGCCGGAGTTGAAGAAGACGACGGAGAGTGGCGGTTCCAGGGGCTCCAACTGGGTCAGCAGGCACCAGTGAAGCACCAGGGAGTCACCGGAGAAGTGGCACGAGCTCGAGAGGGGCTGGATGAGTGGGGGAAAGCTGAGGGGATCGCCGGCGAGCTCAAGATTGAGGATGGCAGCCCGAGGCCTGCCTGGCCGGGCTACGGCTCCTCTACTACTTGTGGTGGATGGCGGAGTGGATGAGTGAGCTCGGAGAGGCCTGGGGGCTCGGTATTTATAGGCGGAGGGGATGGGGGTTCGCGGCTCCGCCGAAGCTCTTTGGAAGCGGCGCGGCGACGAGCAGTGCCGGGGAGGGGTGGAGAGGGCTCAGCGATCACGCGGCCACTTTGGAGCTTGCGGACGAGCACAAGAGCGCGGGTGCGGACGAAGACAGTGGCACGGGGTGCACTGTAGCTTTGGCCGCGTCGTGCCCATGCTCGCTGCGGCGGCTCCGGCATCGGCGAGCGCCAGGGAGAGGTTAAGGGTGATGAGACGAAGCTAGTGGCGTGGTGCGGCAGTCGTCGGTGAGCTCTGAGACGAGCACGCGTTGAACAGAAGCACGGGCGCAGCGCAGAGCGCGTCGAACGCGTTGCCAGGGTCGTGTCCTCACACGGTCACCATGCTAGCTTGGTCAAAACGATGCCCAGGCGATGCCAAACCGTGTCTAGTGTGTTGTCCGTGCGGTGTTTAGTCTAGAGGAAGAGATGGCACACTGCCAAGCCGACCAGATGGAACGTGAGCTAGCAAGCAAGTTTCTGGTCAGAAACTTTGGCACTATTTTTGGAGAAATTCTAGAAAGAGTTTAGGGCCAATCTCGTGGGGTTAAGGTTTACTTAGGAGGGTAATGAGGCTCAAGAAAAATCAGCCTCATAAGATCAAGGAAAAATATACTTGCTGTAGAAACTGCATTTTGAGGCCAGAACATAAATGATTTTCTGTAGCAAAAATATTCTAGAAACTTATGCAATATTTTTGCTCAGGGAGGTGTGCCAAGGTCCACAGAATATTTGGGAATTTTCTTAGATTTTTGGGTGCAAGAAAAATAAGGGTTGCTTTGGAGCATATGTTGCTGAATTGAATTTCAGAGAGGAAAATGAATATTTTTCTTTTATGAAAAATGTTCCTTGGGTCATTTTGAGATTTTTCAGAGAAAGAATGATGATTTTGAGACGGATGGGTCACTTGGGTGAAAATCAAGGTCATGCCCAAGTGTTTAAGTCCATTTGAATTGATTCAAAACTCCAAATTCAAAATCAGTCGCAAAGAAGTCCGGAAAAAGAGAGAAGGCAAAAACTAGGCTATCACAAACCTCCCCCACTTAGGATGAATCTCGTCCTCGAGATTCGGTTGCTTGGGAAAACAATTCTGGGTAGGCTGTCCTTCAAAATTCCTCTTTCCCAAGTTGTTTCTTCCTCGGTGTGATGCTCCCACTGAACCTTATAAAACTTTATCACTTTACTGCGAGTGACTCTTTATGTCTCATCCAATATTCTGAACGGTCTCTCCTCATATGTTAAATCTTTAACAAGCTCTATTTCTGCCATATCAGTCCTTTTCTCGGGTGGCAAAATACACCTTCTTAACTGTGAGACATGGAACACATCGTGCACTTCTGACAATTCTGGTGGCAATTCCAACTAATAAGCAACTGTGCCAACTCTGGTCATAACTGGGAACGGACCAATATATCTGGGTGCCAGTTTTTCTCGGGTCTGAAATCTCTTGACTCTTTTCATGGGTGTGACTCGGAGGTACACATGCTCTCCGGGTTCAAAACTGATCTGAGAGTGCTTCACATCATAATAACTCTTCTGTCGGGACTTAGCCAACTACAGTCTATCTCGGATTTCCTTGACTTGCTTTTCAGCCTCCATCATTAAATCAGTTCCGAAAATGCGGCTATCTCTGGTTTGAGACCAATTTAGCGGAGTGCGGCACTTACGGCCATACAGAGCTTCATAAGTTGACATCTTCAGGATGGTTTGGAAACTTTTGTTGTAGGAGAACTCAGCATACGGCAGGCAATCTTCCCACTTGGGCCCTTGGGCAGAGCACATGCTTGGAGCATATCTTCAAGTATCTGGTTTACTCGCTCAGACTGCCCGTCTGTCCGAGGATGATAGGCTGTGCTGTATTTTACGGCAGTCCCCAAGGCTTGATGGAGACGTGACCGGAATGCTGAGGTAAAGAGAGAACCTCGGTCTAAAGGGATTGTTCTTGGCACTCCATGCAAACTGATGATTCTGGACACATATAACTGTGCGAGTTGATCGGCTCGGTAGGTGGTTCGAATGGGAATGAAGTGTCAGGGTGTCCACCATGACCCATACTGCATCATTGCCTCGGTGAGTCCTTGGTAGGCCTATGATGAAGTACATGCAGATATCATCCCACTTCCACTGTGAAATGGGTAGGGGTTGAAGAAGTTTGGTGGGTTTCTAGTGTTCCGCCTTCACTTTGTTGCATATATCGTAGCAAGCGACAAAGTATACGATGTCTTTCTTCATTCCATCCCACCAAAATATCCGTCGAAGGTCTTCGTACATTTTGGTACCTCCTGGGTGAATCGAGTATGAAGATTCATGCTCCTCTGCCAATATTTTCTTTCTCAGGTCTGCTTGCTCACGTATGCAAATCCTTCCTCGAAACCTTAGAGTACCTTGCTTATCTTTAGAGAAATCCTGGGTCTTGCCTTCTTGCATGCGCGTGACATGTTTTTGCAGGACTGGGTCATTTTGCTGGGCCATGCGGACTTCATCCTCGAGAGTAGGAGTGACTTCCAATATATTGGCAAGGCCTGCATCAACAATAACCAAATTGAGCTGAGCGATCTCTTCTTGGAGTTTGGGAGGCAAGGACTCTATCAGGGCGTTCAAGCTGGCAGGCTTGCGGCTAAGAGCATCGGCAACAACATTAGCCTTACCGGGGTGGTAATTGATTCCAAGATCATAATCCTTGACCAACTCGAGCCATCTTCGCTATCTAAGGTTTAAGTCCGGTTGAGTGAATATATACTTGAGATTCTTGTGGTCGGTAAATATCTGACACCTTTTTCCAATGAGGTAGTGTCTCCAAATTTTTAGAGCATGCACAACTGCGGCCAACTCCAAATCATGTGTTGGATAGTTCCCTTCGTGAGGTCGTAGCTGCCGAGATGCGTATGCTACAACCTTGCCATCTTGCATGAATACACATCCAATGCCTCTCCTAGAAGCGTCACAGTATACATCAAAGTTGTGTTAGATGTCTGGAAGGGTCAACACAGGTGCTGTTGTCAGCCTGGTCTTTAGCTCATTGAAGCTTTTCTCACAGTCCTCAGTCCATTCAAATTTCTTATCTTTCTTGAGGAGCTCTGTCATTGGCTTGGCAATCTTAGAGAAACCTTCGATGAAGCAGTGGTAGTATCCGCCTAATCCAAGGAAACTCCGGATCTCAGATACTTCCGTGGGTGCCGTCCAATCAAGCATGCCCTTCACCTTACTTGGATCCACGGCTATGCTTTCTGCTGAGAGAACATGCCCTAAAAATCCGACTTGCTTGAGCCAAAACTCACATTTGCTGAATTTCGCATATAGCTGATGGCCACGGAGCCTTTGCAAAACTGCTCTGAGGTGTTCCTTGTGTTCTTCTTCCCCTTTCGAGTATATGAGGATGTCATCGATGAAGACCACCACAAACTTATCCAAGAAATCTATGAATACCTTATTCATCATATGCATGAAGAAAGCAGGGGCATTGGTGAGGCCGAAAGACATAACTGTATATTCGTAAAGACCGTATCGAGTAGTGAACACGGTCTTAGGAATATCTTCCTTCTTAATCTTGAGCTGGTGGTATCCGGTCCTCAATCAATCTTGGAGAATACTTTTGCCCCACTGAGTTGATCAAACAAATCATCAATCCTCTGTAGTGGATATTTGTTTTTGATAGTGACATCATTCAACTGACGGTAATCCACACACATCCGGAGATTGTCGTCTTTCTTGTCCACAAATATTGCGGGTGATCCCCATGGTGAAGAGCTCGGATAGATGTATCCTTTCTGAAGCATCTCATCAAGCTGTTTCTTTAATTCCACTAATTCTGATGAAGGCATCATAGTACTTCTTGTATAACGATGCGGTCCCCGGCACAAGATCAATTGCAAACTCAAGCTCCCGGTCTGGTGGCATTCCTGGTAATTCCTCAGGGAATACATCTGGAAACTCACTGACCGCAGGAATTAACTCCAATTCTTCAGCTACAGTGGTGAAGACCATTTCTTTCTTGGGTATGCTCCTACGGGCATAGAATTTTTTGGTTCGACCTTCCTGGCTTGTCAAGATGACTTCTCTAGTCGCACAGTTGATGCACACTTGATATTGGCTCAACCAGTTCATCCCTAAAATAATATCCAACTTGGCAGACTCGATGACTATCAAGGAAGTTGGGAAATAGAGTCCCTTGATATCAATTTCCAAATTACAGCAGACCAGATTGCTTCTGAGCAAGGATCCCAGGGATTGTACCATCATACTTTTTCCCAAAATCGAGCAAGGAGACTTGTCTTGGGCAACAAAACTCCGCGAAATAAAAGAGTGGGAAGCCCCAGAGTCAAATAAAATTATTGTAGGTATGCTATTAACAGGAAACATACCAATGATGACTTCCGGGTCCTCTTGGGCTTCGTCTACGGAGAGGTGGTGAACTTGCCCTTGGATGGTCCTCTGGACATGGTATGGCCCCATGTGGTTGACTTGCGGCCTGACTGGGGCATTTGGCTTGCCATTCTTAGGGCACTATCTAGCATAATGTCCGGTTTGCCCACAATTGATGCATGAATTGTTGCGCTGACATTCTCCGTGCGCCGGGCTGGTTACGACATTCTTGACTTGAGTAGTGGTCTTGGTCACGTTCTGCTGCCAATTGGGCTTGTACTCAACCTGAGTCTGCTGCCAGGTACGAGCCTTCTGCACTGGTTGTCCATCCTTCTTAGGCTCGAATTTTCGCTTGTTATCATTATTGGTGGGTCTGTTGTCGTGCACGAGCTTGTGTTCTCTTTCTGCAATGAGGGCTTTGTTTATCAGAGTCTGGAAATCCGGAAAGTCGAGCATACTGAGAGTGCATCTGAGGTGTTGATTCAGTCCTCCAAGAAATCTATCAAACTTCCTTTCTTCTGTGGCCACATCATAGAGAGAATAACGGGCCAAATGGCTGAACTTATGCAGGTACTCACTTACTGACAGGCTTCCTTGAGTGAGAGCAAGGAATTCATGCTGCTTGACCTTCATAATCCCGGCGGGAATATGGTACTTGCGGAAATGGTCCTTGAATTTAGTCCAAGTGATTTCTTCGTCCACAGGCCACATAGCTTTAGCATTATCCCACCATATAGCGGCAGCTCCTTCAAGATAATGCGTGGCGAACGAAACCTTATCAGCTTCTTCAGTGCGAGCAATCTCAAGCTTTTTCTCAATAGTCCTTAGCCAATCATCGGCTTCCAAAGGATCGATAACTTGACTGAAGTTGGGAGGCTTAGTCCTCTGAAAATCTGACAGCTTGGAGTGATGACCATTCTGATTTCCTGCCCAACCATAGCTTGCACACTTTTCAACAGCTCAATCAGATCGTTGTTCCTTCTTTCTTCAAACATGCGCATGATTTACTAAGTGGATGGCGGATGTGGCGGTGGAGGCGGTGGCGGAGGATACGGCTCGGGGGAATGTCCTGCCTGTCTTGCGGAGCGACGAACAGGGACATCCTCACAAGTGTGGCTGCTGCTGCCTCCCCGCGTCATCCTATTGTTTGTTTTCCCAATATAAAGCAACCGAGATGAGCAATATCCAAAAATGGGAAGAAAAGCCAGCGACAAACCCGGAAGAAAATAGAGAAAAAAATCAAGGCTAATAATAAAAAGTCCCAACATAATTATACATAGACTCATACATGAAAAACAAACATCATGACGGGTTCTACTACCCTCATACATGAAACTAAGCATCATGACACGTACAACTACATCTGTACATCAACCTCATGATGACTGCGGATACTCTAACGATCTAGTGCTCGGCTGGTGCTGTGGCTCCTCTCCTGAGCCGGACTCAGATCTTGAGCTGATAGTGGAAACCTCCGGGTTAAAAGTGACACGACAGCGCTGCCTCGAGGACTCTCCCTCAGGGGCAGGTGCAGGGTGAGACTGGAGCATAGGGGCTGCAAGAGTAGCGACAAGGGAAGCCCACGCAGCAGGAGCACTGCAAGGAGTCACTGCCAAAGGGTTCGTGGTAACCTGAGTGGTCACCGGAGTAACAGGAGTAGCAGAGGCTTGAGGAACGAACGGGGTAAATCCGACAGTAGGTGGAGGGTTCCTATTCCGAGCAGCGGCAAGAGCTATCCGGGCTCGGGTTAACTCTCGGGCCAACTCATAGATCAAGAGATAACTGGCAGTGATATAGCGAGAAAGGTGGCTAGAAGGACGATCACACGCCGAATCAATAAAAGGAAAGCGGATACGCCTGTTCTCGTGCAGAGACGGGTAGAAATAGAAACCTGGATGGGCCTGCATGCGAACCTCGTGTAGCGCAAGTCTACAAGAGCCTCGAGTGCAGCAAACTGGATGGCCTGAGATGGCGTGGAAGCGAAACCACCCTTAGAGGAACGGGTGTAAGCGCTGGAAGGGGAACTGTGGTGTAAAGTGGCCTCCGTGTAATACTCGTATAGTGAGCCGGCCAGATGCTCCCGATACACCTGGTACACTGGATCAGCACCCTCTGGGTAAAGTCGACGCCACACGTTCTGAAGCAGATGCGACGAGGTGTACGGTGCTGGCTCGGACTAGTACAGGAATGGAACTGGGGCCATCTACACTCACAATCATTAGACGGTTAGCAATAATAATAATTAAAATGCATGCAATGCAGCAACCAATTTCTATCACTACCATCACTCAAACTAAACTAGCTACCGTTCAACTAGTGCGATGACGGTCTAGCGTGTCCTACAGTAAGTGCGGTTCTGATACCAAGTGTTGTGGCACCCTAGCTCAAAGCAACCGGTTTACCCTGCATTGCCAGCGCAGAGATCAAGTCTTCTAGCAACACACAATAACTTGTTACAGAAAACAACCGCTTTATTGATGCTACCGGAAACATAGGTTTGATACTACATCAAGTAGCGAGGCCAAGCGGCACACACAGTGCGGCTGAACAATATGTACATTATTTAATGAACATGAAGGGGTTTCGATCACGATAACTACGCGTCATCGGAACGACAACGGTGTGGAACTCCATAGCACAGGGACACCGATGTGGACACGATCTAGACACGGGAAGCACTCTGATCTGATAAGACTTTCCTGAAAGCTGGCAAATGTGGTTGCACTGGGAAAACTCGATTCAGTGGCACCATGACTCGATCAATATTATGTTCACGTTGAATTAACATCAGGTTTACTTGAAGTGAAAATACTAGAGTCACAATATGCCATGAACATGCAACTATTCGACATGCATTACAAAGCACTTAAATAAACAGATCAACATCATCAAAGTTTTCTACTTGCACTACTCATCATTAAGCTTTACTGATTTTACTTCACTGGTTTTAACACTCATCATTTTGGTTATACCATAATATATTAAAATCAATTCATCACATAAGGAAAATGTTATCAATCATATCCAAGAGCATAACCACACAATCAAAAAAAATTCTACTGCCTTAAACTAGTCCATGCATTCAAACAGTGATGTAAACTAAGCATTTCAACCATGACAAAGTAACTACCATAAGCAATATTCCTTTAAATAATTAAATGCATGAAATAATCCATATTCAAGTTGGAAAAAAATCATAGATATTGAAATGACACCATACAAATGTTGGTGTGGCTTGCCTTAGTGCAGAGGAGGTTCACACTCCTCCCGGTTATCTTCAAGACAAGCTTCTCCCTCTGAAAATAATTAAAAACAGCAAAAGAAAATATCAAGAATCATTCTAAAAATCACCAGAAATTCTAGACAGCTGAGAAAAATCTCTATTTTGGTGTGCTGCTAGAAATTTTCAAAACAAAGACAATGCAAAAAGAATCAACTCATTTGGACTTATGATTTAAAAGTTATGGCTAGTCAAAGTTTCTAGTCAAAATATTTGAATTAAATTCAATTAAAAGAATTCCAGGGGGTGACGTCGAAAGCGTATTTTGAGAATACGCCTCCACTCGTATCGCTTCGGGCGCGAGTGGAGAGGCTGACAGTGGGCCCCGCCTGTCAGGTATGGAGAGAGAGAGAGAAACAGAGGGCTGTCGGTCCTCCACCGGAGCTCACGCGGGCGAGGAGGGCTTGTCAGCCGATCTGAGAGGGATAGAAAGCTAGAGGGGGTCACGGCGCACCTTCCTGTACCTGTGGCTCATCGAGAGGTGGCCGGAGCAGCTCGGCATCAACCTCCCAAGCGGCGGCTGCGGTCGGGTTTCGCAGGAGTTGAAGAAGACGACGGAGAGAGGCGGTTCCAGGGGCTCCAAACGGGTTGGCAGGCACCAGTGAGGCACCAGGGAGTCGCTGGAGAAGTGGCACGAGCTCAAGAGGGGATGGATGAGTGGGGGAAAGTAGAGGGGATCGCTGGCGAGCTCGAGCTTGAGGACGGCGGCCCGAGGCCTGCCCGGCCGGGCTGCGGCTCCTCTACTACTTGTGGTGGATGGCGAAGTGGATGAGTGAGCTCGGAGAGGCCAGGGGGCTCGGTATTTATAGGCGGAGGGGATGGGGGTTCGCGGCTCCGCCGGAGCTCTCTGGAAGTAGTGCACGGCGACGAGCGGTGCCAGGGAGGGGTGGAGAGGGCCCAGGGATCATGCGGCCACTGTGGAGCTTGTGGACGAGCACAGGAGCGCGGGCGCGGACGAAGATAGTGGCATGGGGCGCACTGTGGCTTTGGCCGCATCGTGCCCGTGCTTGCTTCGGCGGCTCCAGCGTTGGTGAGCGCCAGGGAGAGGTCATGGGCGATGAGACAAAGCTGGTGGAACGGTGCGACAGTCGTCGGCAAGCTCTGAGATGAGCACGCGTTGAACAGAAGCACGGGCGCGGCGCAGAGCGCATCGAACGCGTTGCCAGGGTCGTGTCCTCACGCGGTCACCACGCTAGCTCAGTCAAAACGATGCCCAGGCGATGCCAAACCGTGTCTAGTGTGTTGTCCGTGTAGTGTTTAGTCTAGAGGAAGAGATGGCACACTGCCAGGCCGACCAGTTGGAACGTGAGCTAGCCAGCAAGTTTCTGGTCAGAAACTTTGGCACTATTTTTGGAGAGGTTCTAGAAAGAGTTTAGGGATAATCTCCTGGGGTTAAGGTTTTCTTAGGAGGGTAATGAGGCTCAAGAAAAACAGCCTCATAAGATCAAGGAAAAATATACTTGCTGTAGAAACTGCATTTTGAGGCCAGAACATAATTGATTTTCTGTAGCAAAAATATTCCTAAAACTTATGCAATATTTTTGCTCAGGGAGGTGTGCCAAGGTCCACAGAATATTTGGGAATTTTCTTAGACTTTTGGGTGCAAGAAAAATGAGGGTTGCTTTGGAGCATATGTTGCTGAATTGAATTTCAGAGAGGGAAATGAATATTTTTCTTTTATGAAAAATATTCGTTGGGTCATTTTGAGATTTTTCAGAGAATGAATGATGATTTTGAGATGGATGGGTCACTTTGGTGAAAATCAAGGACATGCCCAAGTGTTGAAGTCCATTTGAATTGATTCAAAACTCCAAATTCAAAATCAGTTGCAAAGAAGTCCGGAAAAAGAGAGAAGGCAAAAACCAGGCTGTCACAGCATCACAAGCATCACGGCCTCATCGCAAGCATCATCACTAGCATCACAGCCTCATCGCAAGCATCATCACTAGCATCACAGCCTCATCGCAAGCATCACAAGCATCATCACTAGCATCACAGCCTCATCACAAGCATCATCACTAGCATCACAGCCTCATCGCAAGCATCACAAGCATCATCACTAGCATCACAGCCTCATCACAAGCATCATCACTAGCATCACAGCCTCATCGCAAGCATCACAAGCATCATCAGTAGATCACAACCTCATCTCAAGCATCTGAGCAAGCCTCATGTCAAGCATCTGAACAAGCCTCATCTCAAGCAGCACAAGCCTCATCACCGAACCCTCTCCATTAGCTCTAAGTTGTATAGGGCATGCGTAAACCTCTTTAGGTCATGTTAGTCTTGGAGGTAGCTGCCAATGACCCTCAAGCCTTTCCTTGTTAACATGTGGTGTTTTATACCCATTGCCCCCTGCATGGCTGAGGATTTCAATCATGCACAACTGTAGAGTTAGGAAAATTTTGTTGAGCTTGTAAACCTCATAGCCTTCAAATTCCTCCAAAACACCTGCAATAAGGTCTTGTAGTGTTTTAGGACTCAGACAATCTGTCAGGGATTGCAGCGAGCTGAAAAACCCCAGATCAAGCACATTCAAATCAGGACTGTTGGCGGGCTGTTGTATTATTCTAATGTCAAGTCCAGTTTTTGCGATAGCTGATAGAAATTCTGGATCATCTGGTAAGATATGGGGCTTAGCATTATCTTGCTAAATGTAGATGGTCTGTCCAGCATCACTTTCTGGCCAAACAGCTTGTATCGCTGGCAAGACCTTCTCTATCAGGAACTCCCTCATCACTTTTCGGTCGACCTTTATTGACTTTGTCTCTATTGTACCTTTGGGCCTGTTGTCGCTTCTCCTCTGAGTAGGAACTTCTTTCACGAATGGCCAGATACCGATTTTCCCAGAGAAGGTCACGTTTCCTTCACTATCCCACCTTGGCCTAGCAACGGTCGTTAAGAACATCACCTTGCCAATACAATTGCCATGTATAGGCCTCGTAGGCTCTTCCTCCCCATCCAGTAGATAATATGTTCTATTCTTCTTTGTCATGTTAAACCACTTCTCGTGAATATGGACAACATTATGCATAGTCTTGAACTTAGGCTTCGCAGTTGTTATTGTTGCCTCATCAAGCATCGACAAACAATTTTTTTTCCTATCCATCTTATTCTTTTCCTTTAGAGCTGGCTTCACACAGTTTGTATGCCTCCTTATCAAATTCAGCATAAACTTTCTATGAAGTGTGGTAGGGCTACATCCCAGTTGCCAGGCTAGTGACCTAATAGTAGACCTTCTATTGAATGGGATTGTTAGGATTTTTTCTAGGTTAATGTCCTTAGGCTTTCTTACACAATTTCCTTTTCTCCGATTGGCAACATCCACCTCTTGACCTTGTTGTATTTGCAACATTGCTTTCCTCCAAATTCTTTGTATATTCCAAACACCCACTCCAAAAAAATGCAATATCTTGCATATCAGTTCTCTTAAAAGTGCCTCCTCTACTCATACACAGTGTATGCAATGCCACATAAGCAGCAAAGTTTTGCTGGTCATTGAGGGTTTTATTTTTCTGCCAACTTGCCCAGCACCTGCACCAAGACATACAACAAAGAAATTATTAAATGATCAAGTGATGAAATGATGAAATGATCAAGTGATGAAATGATCAACTGTAACTGTACCTGGATTTTGAACAATTTCATCTCCTTCCATTCCATCTTCTACATCTCCTTCCATTTCATTTTCTGCATCTTCATCCATTCCGTCCATATCTTCTGCAGGTGGAGTGAAGTTGAGGTCAGGGAGATCCATTTTGTCCTGAACATATGAATATGCAAGATGAAGAAGAAGAATAAGTACAAGTAGAAGTAGAAGAAGAAGTAGAAGGAGAAGTACAAGTAGAAGTAGAAGATGATGCAGCAATTTAGGATCACTGAGTTTAAGATAGTTGAATTTACAGTAGTCAAATCTTTGCTGTACAACAATTCAAATAAACTTGAATTTACAGTAGTCAAATCTTTGTTGTATAGCAATTCAAATAAACCTGAATTTGGAGTAGTCAAATCTTTGTTGTACAACAATTCAAACAAACCTGAATTCACAGTAAGATAACCGAATTTAGGATAAATGGATTTAGGTGCTATTGAGATGATTACACTGCTGTCAGTTCAAATAAACCTGAATTGACTTTGCCAGTGTTCTATTTGTCCCCTTGGATTATTTGCAAAATTTATGTAGTCAAGATTGCAAATTGGATTCACTTTAGTCAACCTATTACATTTGCCTGTTCTAAAAATTCAGTTAATTTGCTACTCCTTTGCAAGAGGTAGATGTAAATGTTCAGATGTTAATTCAGTTAATTTATATGCACCTAAATTTGTACTGTGAACAAGAGTAGATAACAGGTGTACTAAATTTATATAACTCCATATTCAGTACGTACATATAAATTCAGTTAGTGCTCCCTAAATTCAGTATATTTTGAGTGTGGAGTATAAGTGTACTGAGTACTCCAGTATATAGTGTATTTTGGATTACACTAGATATAAAATCAGGCCTTCAGTACAGTACTCCAGTATATAGTGTATTTTGGAGTAATTCACCAGCTAGTGTTTCAGTAAATCAAGTTAAATGGAAAGCGAGTCACTGTGACAGCAATACTGTTACTGAAAATATTTCAGTTTCAGTTAACTGCTTGCTTGCTCTCTTCTTGTTTGAGCACACACACCCCTTTCCCACACAACCTTTCCTGTTAATTACTGTCGGATTACGGGTTCCGCCAAAACCCTTAAGGTTCGAACTCTGGGGTGCGCACGAAGATCTACTCCCTACCGATCCACACTCCAAAGCCTCGCCGCAGATCTAAGCTAACACGATGAACAACACAAGAGACGCGAGGTTTATACTGGTTCGGGCCACCGTTGTGGTGTAATACCCTACTCCAGCGTGTGGTGTGGTGGATTGCCTCAAGGGCTGATGATGAACAGTACAAGGGAAGAACAGCCTCGCGAGGGGTGTTCTTGAGCTGGTGTGGTGTTCTACTTGGGAAGGATTCGATCCCCTCAGGCTCAGTTGCCTTCTACTATGGTGGCTAGCTCTATTTATAGAGGCCCTGGTCCTCTTCCCAAATATTGAGCGGGAAGGGAGCCAACAATGGCCATTTTAAAGGGGGACAGGTAGTACAAGCTATCCTGACTAAAGGTGGTCTTCGGCTGCCAAAAGCACTGGTGGTGACGCCGTCTTGGGCTCCACGGTGACCTCCGTCCTGCCGCTCTGCTGGTCTTGGTCTCGTTGCACCGATATGGTAACCTTTGCCTGATGCCTCGGTACTCCATGCCTGCACTTGCCCCCTTTGCACCAAAGAGGAAACGAGGACACTGCGCGGGCTGGCACCCGCCTGGCTCCCGCCTGGTCTTGATCGTCATGGCTTACGTCACGAGCACCTCGTGAGGTACCCCTTGCCTTGATCTCTCCACGCGGGCCTTCCTGGTGAGGTCGCCCCTGAGGAAGCCTTACGTCGTTCGCCCCGCGAGGCTCGGCCCCTCGCGAGGGTCTTGAGCTTGGGTTGATGAAGACGGGTCGTACTGGGCCCCCGCTGGAGCCACGCCGCAGGCCGCAGGCAGGCAAGTCTGGGGACCCCCGGTCCTAGAACACCGACAGTAGCCCTGGGCCCAAGGCGCGCTCGGACTTGGCTTAGCAGCGAAGCCAAAGGGCAAGTGCGGAGCGCCGCGGCCCCCCAAAACCTGCGGCCTTGGGCGACGCGTGGCGACTCGACTGGACGTGGGCGTCTCCGCTTCCCCACGCTGCCTCGGCAACTGCCTGATTTGACGAGACCCTGCTACATGCAAGAAGAGTCATGATTACCTGCGATCGTGGGGCCGACGGTTGGCCTCCTCCAGACTATAAGTACGGAGAGGCGTGAGCCCTCGTTGTCCATTTCTCCTTGCTCCGCTTGCTCCTTCTTCCTTGCTCCTCCTCCATCTTGCCGCATATGGCACTGATCCGCCGGTTCTCAACCGAAGAGAAAGGAAAGGCCCCCCGGGAGGGGCCTGACCCGCTTCCGCCGAAGAAACGGCCGGTCCCCGGCCGCCGTGACGGAGTTGCCATGCCGGAGGTGTCGAGGCCTTGGTACGAGCGGCCGCCTCCTGGGTTCCCGCTCCCTCTGTACGCCCGGGCCGAGGGCCCTGAAGAAGGAGACGCCGAGCGACGCCACCTGCGCCGTCGGCGAGGCCGTCGAGCCATGGCGGTGCGCGCTGTTGCTCTAGGAGTCCATGCCACGGGCTCCTCTCGCGAGCTCGTGCTCCATGCTGTGATGCCTCCGAGCTCCTGGATCCGCTTCCCTTCCTTCTTCGCCTTCGAGATGCCGCCGAGGGGGCCCCTTGAGCTTTGGCTGCAGCACGCCGACTGCAGTGCTCCGGCGACCGGAGCGGAGGTTGAAGTCATCGCTCCGGGCAAGATCTTCATGACCCGAGGCTGGGGCGAGATCGCCCGGGTCTGCCGAACGAGGGGTGCCCTCGTGATTCACTTTGAATACGATGGCGCCTCTATGATGTTCTTCAAGGTCTTCGATGCGGAAGGCCGCTGCCTGGAGTGCTGCCCCAGGGGAGGCAGCCTGGGCATCGACGTGGCGAGGGCTAGGCCTGCCACCCGCTTCCCAGGCAGCTCTTCTGGTAGCAGCGGCGATGCTTGGGAGTCCAACGACTCCGGAGACGAGCGACGACAGCTATGTGCCCCCGAGCTCGCGACACTCCCGGAGCAAGGCGGCTGCATCGGGCCGCCGGCGCGGCTAATCTGGATGGGGTTGGCGTCGACCTCCCGCGGCCCACTATTGATGATGGCGTCGGCCATGTGGGCGCGTGTAGTTAGGGTTCCTTAGAATTTGCACCTTTTGTTCCCTGCGAGGAATTGAGAAAACACCCCATGGGGGCATGTAAAGGGTCCTCAATGTCTTTTGTTCATACTATCCTCATTATGAAGTGGTGCGAATGCATGTCCTGTTCCGGCTTGGCTCCCCCTTTCTAACCTCGCGACGACTTGGCGCTCTACGCTGACAGGTCCCGGTCCCCAGGCAGGCTTCAGCCATCGCTGGTATGCCATGTCACGATGCCGTGGTCAAGGCCAGGAGGTGAGCGGCCCGAGGTCTAGTAAGAGCCCCTGAGGCGCGATGCTCAGGAGGTCCCCTTTAGCGCCCAAGCAGCCGCCGAGAGGTGAGAAAGGAAGGTGACGTCGCCGCTACAGAGCCGCATCAAGTGGAGGTTTTGTGTTGCATCAATTAGCTGTCCCAGGGGGAGACTTATCTCGAAAGCGCGGAGTTGTTCGTCCGCGAGGCGCAGGGCTCGCGCGCCAACGGCTGGGGAGTAGTTGGGCTAGGACTTCGCAAGCTTCCCCTCCCTTCCTGCACTCTCCTTTGCGCTCTACGTCCTCAGGTCCTGGCCCTCGAGCGAGCTCAGCCGCCGCTGGTATGCCAGGTCGCGATGCCGTGGGCAAGGCCGGGGGTGAGGGCTGGAGAGCCAGTAAGAGCTCCTGAGTCGCGATGCTCAGGAGCCCCCCTTTTAACGTGCAAGCAGATCGCGTGGGCAAGGGAGAAGGAGAACTCGCGAAGCCTCCCGTTTTAGGCCACGGGTAGTCCCTGTACACCAATCACGAGAAAAGCACAGGTTGCCATTACGATTGCTGGCCAGCCATTGGTTGCTCCGAGAGAGTGGTGAGGGCACTAAGGGCCTGGTGAGGTGACGCTTGCGGGGCTGCCGCGGGCCAGAGCTCGACCGCTCAGATTTAGCGACGTTGCAGGGACGGACCCATGCACAAGCGTCGTGCCAGCGCGAGCGGCTCCAAAGGTAGGTGTCAATCGAGCAGGCGATCATCACAGGCAGGTTAAGCATGAAAAGCAAATCAGCTTAGATAAACGCAGGACGGATGCATGCCACTGGGTCAGGCCCGAGTGGCTTGGGGATGATGCAGCCCGAGGGGCGCCCCAACAAAGTGAATTAAAGACATAAGCAAAAGGGATACATGCCACAGGGACGGACCCACGCGGCCTGGGGATGATGTAGCCCTGAGGGCGCTCCCAGCTGAAATGAACTTGAAAGATGTCACCTGGTATCGCCGCGGAGGAGGTGTTGGAGTAGCTGATGATGCGCGGTGAAGAAGCCGATCCTCACGAGCCGCCAGAGCCCTGAGCCTCGGGAGGCTCCGGGGGTCCGGGCGGTTCCTCGAGGACCATCTCCATCTCTGCTAGGATCGTGTGGTGTCTGGCCTCCTGAGCTTCCAGAATGCTCCGCATAAGACACTGGCGAGCGGCAGCCGTGTTCGGCAGGCCGAAGGGCATGCGAACGTAGCTGTGTGGCTGACCCTCACAGCGTCCCACGTGCGAGGGCCAGAAGCGCTCCTGAGACGCGACTCGGCTGAGCCCCGGGTAGTCGATGCAGACGCGCAGCCCACCATCCTCGCCTGGATGGGGAGCTACGCCAGGTAGGCGGCGATCGCCGCGTATGACTCTTGATTCTTGAAGCTCCTGAGTGGTCTTGGTGATGAACTCCTGAGGGTCGGGCCTTCCTCGCCCCTTGCCTTCTTGAGGGAAACGTGCCGCGAAACACGCCTCCAAGTGATGCCCGAGCGCCTCCCTTGTGATCTTGGCAAAGTCTGAGGCCCTCCAGGAGAGAGCCCCCGAGCCCTGCTCGAGGTGGGCGTCGGGCGCGCCTTCCTATGCGAGGGAGGGAGGCGCCCCTTGCGTGGGCACAGATCCTGATGCGGTGCCTCCGTAGGTGCCAACCTCCTGAGGCCTTGAGCTGGGTGATGTTTTCTTCTTCTTGAGGACTGCCTCGGGAGGGTTCTCTCTCTTGCCGTCTCGGTCCTCGACTGACGCAGCTTGGAAGGCACGTTGGAGAGAGCACACTGCATCCTTCTCTTCACAGGGGACCGTGATGATTCCGCCGCTTCCTGGCATTTTGAGGACGTTGTAACCATGGTGGGTCACCGCCATGAACTTGGCCAGGGCTGGGTACCCGAGGATGGCATTGTATGGCAGGCGAATGTGGGCAACGTCGAAGTCGACGAGCTTGGTGCGGTAGTTCTTGCGCTGTCCGAAAGTGACAGGGAGGCGAATCTGCCCTATCAGAGTGGTGGAGCCGTCAGTGACTCCTGAGAAGGGCTTGGTTGGCTGAAGCTGATCATGAGGCACTTGGAGGTCGTTGAATGTCTCGACGGACAGAACATTGAGCCCTGCCCCTCCATCGACGAGAGTCCTAGTGACTTGCACGTTGCTGATGACTGGGGAACAAAGCATTGGGAGGATGCCAGCTGTAGCCTCACACTTGAGCTGATCCGCTGAGCTGAACGTGATGGCGCGCGCGGACCACCTGAGAGGGCGTGTGGCCTCGAGCCTGGGAAGGACTGCGTTCACCTCACGAGCAAACTGCTTGAAGATACGCTGAGAGGCTAGGGCCTGGGCACCGCCCAAAATGCAAGCGATAGCTCGTGGCTCCTGGAAGCCCCCAGCCCCCTCGTCCTGGTGGTGGTCGTCGTTCCTTCTTGGTGGTGGTGCCAGAGGAGGAAGGCCTGCGTTGCCCTGCGGGCGGTCCTCGTGAGGCGGATCCCTCCAAGCCCCCTCGCGAGGCTGGTCCTGCCAGCGATCCTCAAGAGGGTGGTCACGCCACTCCTGTCGAGGGCCTCGGTCGTCCCATCGTCCTCCACCTCTTCCTCCTCCTCGGCCATATCCCCGATCGTTACGCTCGGGGCGCCGACCGATGCGCCCTTCTCGAACGGCTTGGAGCTCGTGGCATTCATTGGTGTTGTGGGTGTAGAGGTTGTGGTAGGCGCAGAATCGGTTACCCTTGGACGACTTCGACTGGTCCCTGCCGCGCTTCGTGTCTGGTTCTGCCGCGAGCACGGCTGCTCCTTTGCGCTTCACGTCCTTGGCCTTGGCTTTCTTCTCTTCTGGGTCGGCAGCTGGAAGCTCGAGGAGGGAGAGGCGCCCCTCCTTAGCTCTTGCGCACTTGGTCGCCAAGGTGAACAGCTCCAGCGAGGTGCACAGATCCTCGTGGATGGCGAGCTCCTCCTTCATCTTGACATCACGGACACCGTCAGAGAAGGCTGAAATGATGGCCTCCTCGGTCACCTTGGGAATCTTGAGGCGGGCGCTGTTGAAGTGCTGAATGTACTTTTGCAGGGTCTCCCCAGGTTGCTGCTTGATGCGGCGCAAGTCACCCACAGCCGGAGGGCGGTCGCGAGTGCCCTGGAAGTTGGCGATGAAGCGGCTGCGCATCTCGTCCCAGGAGGAGATAGAGCCGGGAGGCAGGTTCAGGAGCCAGGTGCGGGCACCGTCCTTGAGCGCCATGGGAAACCAGTTTCCCATGACCTTCTCGTCTCCGTTGGCCGCCTCGATACCCAGCCCGTAGAGCTGCAGGGACTCCGCGGGGTCGGCAGTGCCGTCGTAGCGGGGAGGCAGATTCGGCTTGAACTTGCTGGGCCACGTGACGCTATGCAGCTCTGTGGTGAAGGCGCGGCAACCTGCCTTGGTCACCGAAGCCCCTTGCTGGAGTAGGGCTTGCTCTTGGTGGTTCCCACGCGCCGCTGCCAGGGGCAGCGCGGGGTCTTGACGTGCTGGCGCAGGGACGCGGTCTTGGCGCTCTGGAGCAGGGAGCACGCGAGCGCCTTCTTGGGGCCGAGGGATTTCTTGACAGCTTCTTTCTTGCTGCACGGACACCGGACGTGGCGGGTCACGTCCGGGTGCCGCGCGCCTTGGAGCTAGGGCGCCTTCTTGGGGAGGAGCTGGCGGAGGTGCTCCCCGAGCAGCGTCGCCCATGCATGACTGAGGGCGAGGCAGCGAGAGGGACGGCGCGGGAGAGCCCCCTGCGGCGCTGACGAGCTCGGTGATGCGAGCGAGCCACTCCTCGTAGAGGTCGTCGACGGGGCGATAGCGCAGGAGCTCGTGTGCCATGAGGAGCGTGGCCCGTGCATCTATGGGAGCGCGACAAGCGTGGGACGACGAACCAGCGGGAGTCAGCGACGGAGTGGCGGTGCGACCTTCCCGCCGCACCGAGGGGTGTAGCAAGGACGCTTGCTGCTCGTTCCCCGCCGGGCCGGTGGCGGCGTTGGCGGCAGGCGACGGAGAACGACGAGGAGGCCCACCGACGGGAGCCGCCTGGGCGACACGGGTGGCGAGGGCAGCCCGACGCTTGGCGCGGGCTCGGCGAGCGTCCGCCATGGATGCGACGAAGCGATGGAATGCAGAACCGCGGAGAGAAGATTCTGGCGCACCCCTACCTGGCGCGCCAAATGTCGGATTACGGGTTCTGGCAAAACCCTTAAGGTTCGAACTTTGGGGTGCGCACGAAGATCTACTCCCTACCGATACACACTCCAAAGCCTCGCCACGGACCTAAGCTAACACGATGAACAACACAAGAGACACGAGGTTTATACTGGTTCGGGCCACCGTTGTGGTGTAATACCCTACTCCAGTGTGTGGTGTGGTGGATTGCCTCAGGGGCTGATGATGAACAGTACAAGGGAAGAACAGCCTCGCGAGGGGTGTTCTTGAGCTGGTGTGGTGTTCTACTTGGGAAGGATTCGATCCCCTCAGGCTCAGTTTCCTTCTACTGTGGTGGCTAGCTCTATTTATAGAGGCCCTGGTCCTCTTCCCAAATATTGAGCGGGAAGGGAGCCAACAACGGCCATTTTAAAGGGGGACAGCTAGTACAAGCTATCTTGACTAAAGGTGGTCTTCGGCTGCCAAAAGCACTGGTGGTGACGCCGTCTTGGGCTCCACGGTGACCTCCGTCCTGCCGCTCTGCTGGTCTTGGTCTCGTTGCACCGATATGGTAACCTTTGCCTGATGCCTCGGTACTCCGCGCCTGCGCTTGCCCCCTTTGCACCAAAGAGGAAACGAGGACACTGCGCGGGCTGGCGCCCGCCTGGTCTTGATCGTCATGGCTTACGTCACGAGCACCTCGCGAGGTACCCCTTGCCTTGATCTCTCCGCCTCCTCGCGAGCCTGCCTGGTGAGACCGCCCCTGAGGAGGCCTTCCGTCGTCCGCCCCGCGAGGCTCGGCCCCTCGCGAGGGTCTTGAGCTTGGGTTGATGAAGACGGGCCGTACTGGGCCCCCGCTTGAGCCACGCCGCAGGCCGCAGGCCGCAGGTAGGCAAGTCTGGGGACCCCCGTTTCCAGAACGCCGACAATTACTCCTTTACTGAATGCAAAACTACTCCAGCAGTACATGGTCATTATCAGTAGTAATGCAAAAGTTTCAAAGTTGCACACGGTCATTATTAGCAGTAATGCAAATGTATTAATGTTACTATTGTTTACTCCTGTCAAATAAACTACTCCGTGTCAATATTGCTAGTGTTTACTCCTATGAAATAAACTACTCCATGTCAAATAAACCTTGCTAGGTGAATCTTTTCCATTAATCAAATTTAACTGAATTTAAAGCACATAACCTTGTGGGATGTTAGTGTCAATTACTGACTATTTATAATTGTTTTCTTGAGTACTTAATCATGATATGGAGTACTAGCATGGAGTAAATTTTTTGCAAGAGTACAATTACAAGCATGAGTACACTGAATTTCTTGTAGCAGATGGAGCACATAAAAATGGAGTAGCTCACCTACTATTGATCTGCTAATTTGTCAATTTTTTGCTCCAGCAAATGGAGTACTCCTTGCTGATCTTTCTTTTGTTTTGACAGGTGAACAGATGGACAGTGGCTGCTCCTTTGCTGATTAATTCAAAATTGCTCTGGCGATCAATTCAAGCTTGTTGTGACTGGCGAGAAGACGTCTTGGTCAATCATCACACATCTGATCAATTTCTGTTTGTGGCGAGAAGAAGTGGTACAACTCTGGCGATCAATTTCTTTGGCGATTAACAGTTTTGATCAATTCAAACAGCAGCACGGGCGGCGCTACTGCTGCTGTTGGTCAGTGCGGGGAGGAGCACGGACGGAGGTCAATTGGCCGGATCCGGAGCTCTAGTGCCTGAATCGAGGAGCTGGAAGGCTGAGGCAGGAGGAGGAGGAGCACGGGCGGCGCTGCTGCTAGTCGGTGCGGGGAGGAGCCCGGGCGGCGCAACGGCCAGGAGTCGCGGGCGGCTGGAGGTTGCGTACGAGTTTGGGCTCTTAATTGGAGCGGAGGAAGGCGGCCGGTGAGGGAGCTGCGGCCGGCGCGAACGGACGCCGAAGCTGCAACAGTGGGGTGGAGCCTGGCGGAGGGGAGGAGCGATGGAGGAAGACGACGATCCCCAACGACAAGAATTTCAAATTGAGGGTAGTTTGGTACTTTTTCTTGTTTTCACCTGGTCGGAGAAGTTCCCCAGCGACAAATATATATCGGAACGGAGGGAGTAATAATGAGCTGAAGTATTTTTTTTCAGATAAGGGCAAGAGCTTGTATTACGATGTGAACTAGTTCCATTAAGTATCTTGCAAAACCAGAGCCTTGTACATCTGAACGTGATTTACTACAGATCTTCTAAAGATTTCAACAAGCGACTACATACAGACCAAAACGAGTGAATCTACACTTTAAAATATGTCTATATACATCTCTATGTGATAGTCCATTCGAAATCTTTAAAAAAACAAATATTTAGAAACGGAGGGAGTAGATGCCCCACTACACCTTAATTAGCACCTACCAACTTTACGACATTACCAGCTAAATAACCATGTGGTTTTGATTTGCATCTTAGTTTTTGTAGCGTCTTGTCGTAATTCTATTACTACATTTTAAACTTGTGGTAACTACATTACCATATTTGCCTGCTATTTTACCAGGGTTTGTGGGATGGAGAGTTGTGCATGTCACATAGTAATACATTGAACTTTATTACTATTTTTGCTAGATATTTTACTGTGATTACAAAAATGACTAGGTTGCGGAGCCAAGCATTGTGCGTGACTAGCAGTAACCAATTTAATTCCATTACTTTTTGTAGCATGTGGTTTTACGATCATGATTAGCGGTTAGTATGGAACCACGAAGGTGGGCGCATGTGGTGGTAATGGAAATTAAATAGATTACTATATTTTCTACTTCCATTTACTCCCACAAAATTAGGGGGTTTGGTGCGCTCTATGCGGGTACGGGTGATTAGCGACCGGCGAGTAGAATAAGGCATTTTGCGCGCCCGCGCAGTTTAGTGCTACCATATATTTATAGTGACTCATTTACGGTGTCTTTCTTTCCAACCATTTTCTATTCGTTTTCTCTTCGGTTTAGGGAGACCCACCTCGCCACAGAAGAAGCAACCTCGCAAGAGAAAAAGCAACCCCACTATCTACCTTAGGGGAAAGCAACAACCACATTATTTATCTTAGGGGAAAGCAGCAACACTATTATCTATCTTAGATGTGGGATCCAGGGGATTGACGGAGTTGTTCGCTGGTGGTGTGGGGATTAGAGGGACAGCCAACACGGCGGTGGGGGGGAGGAGGGGCGAGGCCGGCGGGAGGCAGCGGTTAGGGCTCGGGGGGGGGGGGGGGGTGCACGATTGGAAGAAGATGAACAAGAACGTTTGAAAGAAGAAGATCTGACCGTTCATCCGTGATCCCGACGGCTGGGAGTAAAAGTGACTTATAAGATTTATTTTTCAGGTGCCTATATGGATGGATAGACTTTTTTTTGAGTTAAATGCACTGAAGGTCCTAAAAGTTTCGTTGTTGTGTCGAGGCTGCAGAGGCTGCTATTTTTTTAACAGAAAACCCCTTAGAAACACTTCTTCACATTCCCGGGTCCCTGGCTCTATTTCTTCCCCAAATCCCCCCTCTCTCTCCCTTACCCTAACCCTAGCCATGGCCGGCACTTCGAGCTCCTCGGCGGGGAAGCAGTTGAAGAAGAGGAGCATGGTAGTGTGTTGTCAGCGCCGCCGCCGCTGCCGGCGCAAGCTCCAATTTCGTCTGGTATGTTGCCGCGCGAAGGAAATCGTCGTCGTCGCCGCCGCCGATCGCCTCCAGTGTCGCTAGAGTCACTTTTAGGACCTCCGGTGCATTTAACTTTTTTTTTTCGAAGAAATACCTTTCCTCTTCCTCCCGGATTGACCCCTTCCTCCTCCGCGCCGCTCTCGTGTTCTGACCTACCCAAGTTCCAATCCATCCCATCCACGCCGCTCTAAAATCTCTCGTGTAGCATCAGGTGTGCCCTAGAGCTGCCGCCTTACGGTAGCTTAGCATCACCGCAACCGTCTTCTCCGCATCTCGTCGCCGCCATCGCTGTTCCCCTCTGCCTCGTCGTGTGCCTGCTGTCTCCACCACCGTCCGCAACATTGGGCACTGTTCTCCTAGGTATGAGTTTTCGTCTGCCGGTGATTAGTTAATCCAAAACAAATCTCCACAAGTTTTGGATGCGCACCATCTGGATTCGCCCTTACGATGTGCAAAGTTGAACGGTTTAACCCCAACCTGAAATTGGGTTGCGTTCTTTCTTTTTCGAGCAGCAGTTAAAATTTGTGCGTTCTACTTATGTCCGGGACTAGCGCAATAATTTTTTGCACTGATCTTACGCACTCTGTTCTTTTTTTTTTTTGAGGGGTTACGCACTCTGTTCACGCATCGGGGTTATCCAAGTTAATTTTGCGGGTTTAGTAAATAATGTATTAGCTCAAGGACCATATCATCTGACATAAACTGTAAGACTTAAAATAGGGACCTTTTCTTTGATGATCTGTGATGATTCTATAACCTTGTGTTACTGTTGATGACAGAACATTTTGAGACTTTACTTTTTTTGTGGTTCAGTGTTGGGAATATGCTGCAAATTAAGAGGGGTACGGATGATGGTCTCATGGAAAATCTCAGAGAAAGCTCAAAAAAGAATAGAACTTGCATTGGTAGAGAAGAGACACTTGATTTGTCGATTTCAGGTCTGCCAACACTTCATTATTCTACACATATTTTTCCAGATCTATTGGAGCACTCACAACTGCGCTGTCTCATGTTTGTTTACCTAGGTGACTTACATCGGGATAGCACTTTGGAAGAACAAATTGAAAGCGATTCTGGTCAAAGCATCTGGAGTGAGCTCAGTGAACAAGTTACTTCAGAATTTTCTACAAATGTTGTCTGCCTTGCTTTGTGTGCTGGTGACTATGTTGTTTCACCCTTCTAGCCTCTTTTTAAAATAATTTTATTTTATAATGTTACAATGCTAGTTATAGATGACCAAAGTTACATCATTGTGTAGGACATGATGTGTTATTTGCGTGCTCAGGCATAGCCGTGCACTGCCAGGTTCATTTTGCAAGGTTCCTGACTTCAGCAAGTTT
Organism: Triticum aestivum; assembly: GCF_018294505.1. Lineage (NCBI taxonomy): Eukaryota > Viridiplantae > Streptophyta > Magnoliopsida > Poales > Poaceae > Triticum > Triticum aestivum. The sequence goes on from NC_057808.1 coordinate 398,020,171, forward strand.
GGTCAGAGCTTTCAATGATCTTAAAAGAGAAGGCCACGATGGCTTGAAGGTTGGTGCTGCTAATCATCATTCACTTAATTTGCTTGTTTACGTAAGTTAACTGCACCATTCTGTATCATTATAGATCCAAGTGCAGCGCAAAGGCTATGTTGCCAGAGGGTCATTGGGGGACTATAATTTCGATCAGGGAATTGCTCTTGTCAGCATAAAGCTTTTCACCCTTGGTGTTAATCCAGTGAAACTCTATCATCAGCTGGAATTTCTTCCTTGTAGTAAGGTAGTATCTGTAGCATGTGCAACCACTGGCAAATTAATGGTCACAAGTGGAATACTGACCGATGATACAAGTGGATCTGAAAATGGCAAAGAGCTTATGTTCTCAACTTGTAAAATCTCCAAGGTACACTTGCTCTTTGGTCTGAGTATTTGATATGTAACTATATGCACCGAAAAGTAACACTGATGCATAAAAATGACATTTCACTTTGTTTGGTTCCAATGTAACCCTTGTCATATTTGCTAGGATTGGGAAGGCGGAGCACTTTTTGATTATGATGGAAACTTTGTTGGCATGAACCTTTCTCCGGTTGAGGAAAGAACATCTTTTTTGCCAACTAGTATAATTATCAAACATTTGGAACAATTTGTGCCAAACATGGAAGTTAAGGTAGTCAGGTATGTCATGTGTATTTGCATTTATTTGCTTACCAAAGTTTGTTCACCCTTATTCCTATACAATTTCCTCCTTGGATTTTAGTTTTTTGAGTAATACTGGAGCTTAATTAAACTATAAGCCATTTCAGTTGCCAAACAACTTTCAAGGCTTATGAATCTTGCAAGAATCTGGATTGTTGGGTGTTGTTCCTTTTGTAGCTTTATTATCTTTAATTTTTAGTTTCTTGCAGTTTCCATTTTTTTCTCCCTTGATATCAACTTGATTCTTTGCTGCCTCTGCCAAGAATACCCACATTGCTTCAATATCGAACTTGGTAGATTTTTCTAATTTAAGTAATGTTTTTTGTTTTGTTCGGACTTGAAATGTGAAGGGTTTGTGATAGTCTCCTGAACCTGGAGGTTGTGTAGTATTTGCTCAGTTCTCCACACAACTTTGTCCTTCGGATGACCCTTGGATCATCCCAGGATAACTAGGCTTAGAGGTCTTGCAGTGGCCTCCACCGACCTCATATTCATTGTGGCAGCCGATGACTCATCTCCGCGATTGCCCTAGATGGTAGAAGCAGCATTACTGCTGTTGAAGGTAGTATGGTTGTACCGCCGCCGGCGATGGCATCTTTGTCTTCATGTCAACCGAATCTGGCGCCACCTCCACCTCCAAAGACACAGCCTTCAGCCAACATCGATACAGTAAACCATAAGCAGATGCGCTGTAGCGCCTTGGTCAGCTACGGTTGCCGATTGCACCACTGTCAGTTTGTCACCTTCGTGAGGTGCTTGGCCCTCCGCCCTCAGCACTGTGACTGCTGCACTAATAACTGCCAATCTGCGCTTAATCTCCCTGTCTAATAACAGCGCCAGCGAGAAAACCCTGCTGCTAGCCATTGATGGCGGAGCAGCAGGTGGTTGCTCTGATAATAGGATAACTAGGATATACTTCTCTGAACAATAAATACTCTTGATTCATTGTCTGATTTATATGGGGTACAAATATAAGTACAATTACATGTCCACTTTCGTACAGGCAGACAAATAACTTATCTCCTATACTGTACTAAACTAATCTTACGTTTCCCAACAACACTGGGATATTATCCCTTATTTTTTGCAATTCTATTCATCTGATGCTGCGTATGTGTGATGTTTTGGTCCATTTTACTTGAGTTGCAAGTTTACTATGTCCTGCAGGCCTGTAACACTACGGAGATATGAGGAAATACAACCCAGGCCCTATATGCACTATCCAAGAGGTGAACACGTGGCCAGACCTTTTATAGTTCATATCTCTCATGACCTCAATGCTAATCAGCTAACCTTATTTACACTATCTTCATATGTGTGTCTGATTTGGGAACCTAGACATATATGGGGATCTAGACTCCTTGGGCTATCCAAAGCAATCAACAACTACTATCAGTGGTTAGTCAATGCTTGTAATTTGGTCCTGCATTGCGCTCATTTACGCATTTCCTCTGCCTCTGACAACTATTCTACCGTCTATCATTGAACAGAGGGCTTGATTTTGGTTAATACTTTCGAAGAGACTTTTGGTGAAGTATACGATTCTGGTAAAGGTGTCTGGAGCCGACTCGGGAAAACAATTTCTAATCATTTCCATCAAGTTGTTGTCTCACTTGCTGCATTCATCGGTAATCAATCTCAGAGTGATGTGCTATATACTTCTCCACATTTCAACTTGGCTATCAATTATAACTGTGGTATATATGCAGGAGAAACAAGGATTTTTGCATGCACAGGCTTATTTATTGATTGGAATGGATGCACCACCATTTTGACTTCAGCAAGTTTGATTCGGGATCCTAACGATGGAAACAAGATTGCTGAAAACTTGAAGGTTTGTTCTTGATGTGGTCCTTGCATTTTCTGCTTAGGTCTCACAGTGCGATTTGCAGATTGAAGTCAATATTCCAAACGAAGGATGCAAAGAAGGGATATTACAACATTGTAATTTACACTACAATGTTGCTCTTGTTGATGTCAATAAGTTCCGTCCTCTTTGTTCATCTAAAATTCTTGAAGAACAGTGGGACCCTAGAATTCTTGAAGATCCGAATGTAGTAGCTGTTGGGCGCTGCTTCAAATCAGGCGTGTTAATGGCTACACATGGAAAACGGACTGACTGGTCAGGCATGCTTGATTGCAGAGATCTTCGGTACTCCAGTTGTACAATCACTAAGGTTAGTAGTGCTCTTGGCGATATTCTTAGTTGACGTATCCATCGCATGATGTACTAAACCATATCCCTTCACCATTACAAATGGAAACTTCTCCATCCGAAAAAATTCATTGTCGCTTTTGCTTGCTAGGCTGGGATTGGAGGGCCCCTGTTTGACTTCAAGGGGAGATTTGTTGGCATGAACTTCTATGATAAGAAAATAGGGACCCCCTTCGTGTTTAAGGATCATATTTGTCGACTGCTGGCACAGTTTGAGGGAAAAAGGTATGTATACTTAGAATGTTTGTTTGACGTATTCAAGTGCATGCCATGTGAGGTTTGAGATGATTGCATGACATGCTACCTTTTGCATCTTCTCAAAGGAAAAAATAAATCTTTCTATTAAATCTAGCCTACTGTGTTCGACAGCACCGTTGATGAAGTTGGCAGTGATGATAAACCAATTAGGTATGCCTTTAATTTACGCATCTCTTTGATATTTTGCATAAAAACTGCTGATAACATTACTATGCCTGGAAAATTACCAAATGATGGAAACAGGTGGCCTGTGCCCAAGCCGTGTTGGCGCCACCCGCATGATGAGCTCGATGATTTGCGCCCACCTGGGTATGGGGAAAAATCTGATAGATTCGGATTTACATATGTGCGTGGAGTCAGAGTTGACTACCATTAGATGACTCTTTCTATGCTCCGTTGGATTACCTTTAGACGACTTTTTCTCTGCTCCGTTGGATTATCGTTCTCCATATTGTCGATCTGGTGAACCTGTTGGCTGTCTTGTAGCCTTATTCTAATAATGTTTGAACCAATATTTTGGTGTTCATCTGCTGTCATAGTTGAAATTGTACTACTTGTGCACTGATTCCATATGATGGTACTTTATCGTGTTACTTAAACTGTAATGTGTAATGATGTGCAACCATTGGCCAGAATTTCTGTTGGGCATAGTTTTGCTTCAAATTCTCAAATTGGATGATAAAAGTATTGTATAAAATTTTAAAGGGTGGGTGATTTAAACATAAAAATTAGTTTCTCAGATTTTACGCCCCTTCTACCTTGTAACCAACGTCCACTTTTCCCTCTTGTGTCGACATGCGTGCAGCAATAACTTGTTCCATGGTAAGTGTTCTGGTATCGAACATATAAACGCTGCTAGAGTACGCGCCATCTCCGTTTCAAATTCACCCTGTACGCTCAATTTGTACTGCTGTCCATTGACATCGTACTTTTCATCGCCGTGGTAAACATCTGGGCGCTCGTTCTTCTGTACGCCCGTGTAATCGGGCTAGAGCGACTGATGCATGGGCCAGCCTAGCAGCGACACGGTGTGTGCGTGCGTGTGTCCGGGTGAAAGCAGCGGTGTTCGTGGGTTGGCAGGGCGTTTTTTTACTGTCCTTGTTTGCACCCAGCGGCGGCGCCTCCGCTTCAGCCGCGGCGGGCCCATCTATCGGTCTCGTGGGTGTGTGGCTCAGAGAGAGCAGCGAGCGGGCGGCCTGGGCAAGCGGGCACGAGAGAAAAGAAAGGGGGATTTGATTTTTTTGCCACCACTTTCTTTGGACTTTGATAATTTGCCACCCTTTACTTTGTAATTGATCTGATGACACTCTTTTGTTTGGACTTTGCTACTTTGCCCTCTGTCAGGTGGGTCCTGCAACAAATGTCCAACATACCCCTCTCTCTGGATTGACCGACCACGAACTGGGACGTCTCCAGTCGCTCGCCCTCGTTCCCCTTCGCCCGCAACAACTCACGAAGACGGCGGCGACGGCGAGTTGCAGTCAATGCTTCTCGGCGGTGGCGGAGACTTGCACTTGGTGGTCCTCAACGCCGGCGGCTGGATCCATCTCAGGAAGGTGAGGCCCTCGCTCGGGCTGCGCCGCGCCGCGCTTCCTATCCCTCGCCGCCCGTCCACACCCTCGCCGCCCGTCCCCGTCGCCGCTTCCAACCCTCGCCGCCCGTCCTTGTCGCCGCTTCCAACCCTCGCCGGCCGTCCTCATCGTCGCCGCGACACATGAAACAACTACATCTGCGGTTGCAGCTTGCAGCGGCGACGCTTGTAGCTCTCCCCGGTTGTAGCTCCGCCGCCGCCCCTCGCTGCACGAAATTGCGTCGACGACGGCCGCCAGCCATCCACTGTGATTGCGGCTCGGTGGCGACACGCGCAGGTTGAACCATTTCGCACCTACGATTGAAGCTTTCTCTACAACGGATGCAACTTTTCTGGTTATGCAGTGTATGGTTGTAGCTTTTTTCATCTACGGTCGAAGCTTTTCTATCAACGGTTGCAACTTTTTTCTTTGTAGCAGCCTTGGTTAATGCTTTCTCTATTATTTCGGGTTGAAGCTTTTTCATCAAGGGTTGTAGCATTTTATGTCGACGGTTGTAGCACTCCGCCATGGAAATGACTGCTTGCAGCTTTTGATGTATCTGGTTGAAGCTTTTTTCATCTTGGTTTGAAGCATTTTGGTTAACTGTTGTAGCATGAGGGCGTGTAGCAGGTTCTGCAATGCCTCCGCCATGTCTGCAGCGCAAGTGCCGCCGTCCTCGCAGCTCGCCGTCACCATGCTCGCCATCCATGATGGCAGCTCTCATGGGCACCGGTTGCAGCAGGCCACGACGCGGTTCCAGCTTCCGCCGGGGCCGACGAGCGAGGACGGCGAACGGCGACGGGGACGGCCGACGCGGGTGGCCACCGGTGATGAGGACGGCCGGCGGGGGCGGCGAACGGCGACGGTCAACTAAGGTAGGGACCGGCGAGATGAAATAGAGAGAGAGGAAACAGCACAGCCACATGGGGCGTTAATGCCGAGCGATTTATGGGCGGATGGAAGGGGATCGCACAAGTCGCGCGCGACCGGCCGAGTGGTTCGGCCGGTGCCCCGGGCCCAAACGTTTCCCAAAAATCAAATCCCCGAAAAAAAAAGGGGGAAGCGGCAGCGAGAGAAAAGAGCAAAAGCAGCCAGACCGCCCGCGCCCCCGCAACCGCCTCCTCTCGTGCCGCCGCCGCCGCCTCGGCCGGCCCGTGCTCTACCGGCGCCCGTCGGCCTCGATCCGGCCTCGGCACCTCGAGACTCGGCAGGAGGAGCTTGCCCTCGAGTAGAACGACAGGAGGAGGGGAGCAGCAGCCGCGCCCCGTGCTCCGCCGGTGCCCGGGCGTCGACCCGTCCTTGGCAGGAGGAGCTCGAGCCGAGGACCGCGACCTCGATCCGGACTCGGCAGGAGGAGGGAAGCAGTAGCCGCGCCAGCTGGCGGGCTGGCGCGCCTCGTCGCAACCTCCGCCTCCTCCTCCGCGACGCCGCTGAAGATGACGAGGCCGTCGCCGCCTACGCCCTCAAGTGGCTCGGCTTCGCGCTCTACCACCCCGTACTCATCTCCACCATCTCAGGTAGTAGCCCCTATCTCGTCAACTAAATGTGCAGTTTATGTCTGTGCCGAGTTAGGCTTAGGCCCAGTCAAGAAAATCTTGGTGGAATGTGGGCGACCACCATGTTGTTCTCACAATCTGGCTTCTGTCAGTCCATGCCTTGCACGGCTGTAGGTTTACCTTCCAGTCTTCCACTGATACTATATGGTTAATAAACCATTGTCTCAGATCCATTTTCCTATCATCTAGCAGTTTCATCCTCAGACATTGGCCTTTCAATGAGAGCTGGTAGTTTACATTTTCTTAGGAAAACGTAGAAAATTTTCATTTCATGGCAGGTACCCTGCGTACACATGCTAGAAGTTGGAGCTGATAATTTTTTGTTTTGATAGTTCATGATTTTCTACAATTAAAGAGCCTGTCCCTTTTGCTATTCTAAATCACTATCCATTGCTATCTCTTGTTTTTTGATTACCCTCTGAACCGATTAATGTGCTCAGTTGCTCAGACATGCCCTTGAATCATGAATTGTATACAGCAGGGCGCCGAGCCTTTCATCTAAAAAAAAACCCATCAAATTACCTGTTGGTTTGAAGGGATTATAATATTTATTTTTCTTACCCTGCAGGACAGTTGGCTCAATCGATATTGGCTACTTTGGTTCGGCTGATCATGACCACCAAGATGAAGGTTTGTTCTGCTCACCATTTTTTGTTTTCAGGCTCTTCTTTTGTTCAGTGTTACTGTGGAGAATGTGTGTGCTCGTTCAGTAATTGGTTCTATTCTTGTTATTAATTTTTACAGGCTATTTGTAATCTTGCAGTCTGGTGCATTTCTGTTCAACAATTGGAGGCTTCGGTGGTAGAGGATGGATTAACTCCCTTGCTCAATGCTATTGTTTATGCCCTTGACAATCCATTTGGTTCTTTGTCTACAACATTTGAGGCTATTCAGGTTATCTTCCCACTTAAACGGCATTCTGTTGCATTACATCTCTTTTGTTTGGTGAACTAAGTAATTAATCTCAGAGTATGCCTATCTCTGGTTTGTTGAACAGAGTAATTAATCTCATAGTATATTTGTTATAGCAATAAAACAGTTCATGTGAATGATTTCTTTGCAGCATAATGTATTGCCAGTGACCAACATAGTTGGCATCTTTTTACAATTGCTGTAACTGAAGGGGTTTACCTCCAGCCCTGCAAGACATCTATGTAACCTTTTACAGACTGGCTCAAGTGTTAAGACTGCCGTATTAAGATACATTTTTTCTTGTCAAAACAGTTTAAGTTACTAATTAATATATGCCCACTCTCTCGCTAACGAAATTTGAGTGAATCTTTTTAACATCACTTATAATTGCAATGGCAACACTCTTCCTTGAGAAGTATGTTAATTTACTAAAATATGTCGGTAATTATTAGAGTTCATTACTCATATATTTCACGTCTTCATCAGGGAGGAAAAACAAATTGTTCATAGATGATGTCATTAGATTTTTCCATGCCTCTATGAATAGTGCATCGAGCGGGCAGAGAGCAAGCGGGCAGCTGCGAAGAGGCAGAGAGCGAGCGGGCAGCTGCGAAGAAAAGAAAAAAGGAGAAGCGAGAGCGGGAAGGGAGAGAAAAAGACCTAGCCCGTGACCCCCGCCTCGTCTCATGCCGCCGCCCGCCTCCTCTCTCCTCTCCTTTCTCTCTCGATTTGATCTGCAGGAGAGAGAGAGAGAGAGAGAGAGAGAGAGAGAGAAGATAAGAGGGAGAGAGGAGGAGAGGAGTGAGAGGAAAGGAGGTGCGGTGGCAGGGAATTCGTCGTCAGATGCGTCCTATATGTGGTGATGATCTCCTACTTTATTTTCTTGATTTATGTTTTGTTCTTCCTTTCTTTCCAACTTAGTAATCATGCTCTTGCTTTTCCTTTGGTCTCTGTTGTAGATGGGTGTGCCCATCCAGTCGATGGTGGGGTTGATGTGCCCGTCGATTCGGTGATCTGCCGGCTGAGCTCATCTTCTCTATGGTAGTCGCAGGCATTGTATGTGATAGTGCAGTCGCTGATGTACAAGAGGCGTCCGTGGTGTCAGTTCTCCATCGTCCATGCTTATCTTCTATATGCTCTAGCAGCCAGGTGACTACATGTTACCTTTTCTATCAATTCAGCTAAGCATTAGCAGACATGCAATGTGCTTCTCATTGTTCTCCGAGGAATTTGAATTGGATTGATTTCGCCTGCTTCTTAATTTTTGGTAATAGAGCTGTAGGAACAAGAGAAGAGAGACACAAATCCCTTATTGTGATTCATGACACCTAAGCACTGCCAGATATACTATTGTTACTATGGCCAACACTTAGATTTTGTTACATACTCCCTCCGCCCTTTAAAGAGTGTACTTCCAACTTTGTTGGAGGGTCAAATTATTTTAAAGTTTGACCGAGTTTATGCAAAAACATATCAATGTTTATGAAACCAAATAGGTCTACGATGAAAATGCATTTTATCATGAATCTAATGCTACTAATTTGATGGCATAAATGTTGATGCATTATTATATAAATACGGTCAAACATAAAAAAGTTTGACTTTCCAACAAAGTTGGAAGTACACTCTTTAAAGAACGGAGGGAGTATATGAGTCGGGAACACATAGTGATTCTAATAATCGAGTAAAGTCATGTATATAGACTGATTAGTGTGATGTGTTTATGATTTTTTCGAGGACACCTAAGATGAAAAGCGGTGGGTGTGGTGGCTTAAACAAAGTTTGTGCAATTTCACTTTAACTTCAAACTGTTGTTGGTGAGACTGCCATGTCAGGAACTCATGTACTTACAATACGTTCAGTTAGATTAGAAAATGTCATCTCATTTAAAAAATTACATCTCATTTCTTCCCCTTGATTCAGTTATGAACTCTATTGTATGTTCAGACTCTGAAGTAGTTATGCGAGAGTAGAAGAGGTTTGTAGCCTCCGCTGCTGGTGGACTGACTATTTTATATGGACTGAGCCTGCAACTGAGGGTAGTGCTACTCTATGCTGGGCAGCAGTAACTTAGGTCTTGCGCTTTTGTGAAATTGACACACGGACTAAACATACACATCATTGAGAGAGCTCTACCTCATTGAGTGTTCAGCACACGGGTCATATTTCTTTTATTACTCACTTTGCATAAATTATTAATTATGCAACTAATTTTTATTTATTTATTATTACTACTATTATCTCCGGTTTGCATTATTTTCCGTGCACAGATAAATGATCCGGGTTCGGCAGCGCTGTCTCCTCGGCATACCAACGTACCACGTTACCTCGGGACCGGGGCTTCGTCATCACTTCATTAACCCACGCCGGGGACTTCGGTGTCATACTGCCGGCCTGCTCCGTCGCCTCGGTCGGACTGGGGGTTCCACCTCGCCACATTGGCCGTGCTACGTCGCCATTTCAGAGTGCCGAGCTCTTCGCTCCGCCACCTCGGGACCGGCCCGGGGGCTAGGACCTTGTCCCGCATCAAGCTCGGACTGCGTCATTAACAACGAGCACATTAACCAGCTAAGTCGCTTTAATGCTAAAAAAAATTCTGTTTTAAATTTTGTTCGGTTCAACCAAGCATTATACTTTTTTGGCAAAAAGTTGTTTGTGAAAAACTTTCATGTCAAAACTTTGTTTGTGACACACAAATTCAAATACCCCGTTTACTTGGGGGCTTCCTTTATGAAGCCTTTCCTCTTGCATATGATTATACTTGTATGGCTTCGTTCCTTGTTCGTGTATTACGCCACAATATGCACCAAGACTTAAGTGTTCCGCAAGCTGGGTTGCCTTGCTCGTGTGTTTACCCCTACGTTCCCGATTGTTCGGCTAGGGAGTAAAGGGAGCACCTCTGCGATTGTCACGATTGGGTCATCCGAGCTCGGACCTCAGACTGGGTGAAGCCGAAAGCTAGCGCTCTTATTGTTTTCAATCATGGTCGGCACACAACGGAACTCATGAGTACAAAAAATCTATTGCACAAGTCTCATAGTAACAATGAGCAACCGAAGAAAGGTATCGGTGGGGGTACTATTTTCTTTGAAGATGCTTCTTACACTTCGTCAGTAATATAGCATAAGTTCCTTGAGCGCGCTTTGTCTATTACAGCCTTATGGCCTGATTGCCTGGTTATCGGAAACACCGTCGATATTCTCGACAGGTGGAGTACATAACATTTTTCGGCCCTTGACCGAAGATGGAGAAGCCGACGGTCGGTTAAGACGCGTTTAAAGTTCGGGTGAACATAGATATAATATTAGTACTTCGGTACATACAATCTTTATACATAAAATTCTTTTACCTAAGTCACTTGGGGGCTCTTAAAATTTATATGAGCCGTTTTATAGTAAAAGTGTTCTTCTTCTTAGTCGTTGCAAAGTCTTTTTCTATCACTCCTTTTCGACGCGAGTGTGTGGTCGATAGTCGGGGGGCCTAATTTCTCTCTCAAAGCCGCTAGAGTTTAGTTTGCTAAACTAGCCTAACGAGAAGTACCCCGCCTTCGGGATAGGAGGTTGAAGCCGTAGGCTGACCCGCTTGAAATCTTGAGATAGGACGTGTCACGTTAAAGCACGATAGAAGCACCTTTTTCTAAGATCAATTTTCGGATTGGCGCCAAACACTGGATCTAGTTCGGACGTCAAGTTTTTACTGAAGTTTTTTTGGTTTTCCAAGCCTATGGCACTTTTAAACTATTTGTGTGTTTCCAGCATTAGTCTCGCAGTGCAACGCCGGACACCTTTAGAGATTCGGCAAAAACATTCTCGGACATTGCTATATATGCATCGGTTTCGAATTGTGTCTTCGGTCAATAGTTGGGTTGCCCGGCTTCTGTGCTTGCCTCCTACGTTTCGCTTTGTTCGGCTAGTTGTGCCAACGGAGAACCACTGCGATTGTGCTTCCAGCTCGCATGGTTAAGCGCCTCAGTGGAGAAAGCCAAAAACTGACTGCCACAATAAGCGTAAACTGGTCAGCGATCCGATGACTGTATTAAACTATAAAGATCGATAGAGGTCACCTCGTGTTAAATGATGGTCCGCTCATAACATTGGCCGAAGTGTTTACAGCTTGACCTTGACTGTCGCCGAACACTAACCGGGGGGCTAGTAACTGGCCTCCCAACTTTAAGCTCCTATGACTAAGTGAAAGTTATAAAGCCAGCATATCTGATTGCCTCGTTTCCGCTAACACAACCGCCTTCGGGCACCGAGACGTCGGCTAAGGGTTGTTTTGTTATTGCGAAAACACCCTGCATAGCATCTACAAGGGGGTGGAAGTCGACGATGGGCCACTTTCAACTGATAAATGGTCGCAACGGAGTCAAAATAAACATATCATCGGCGTTTGTATTTAATATACGAGGGCTGCCTTCCGCAATCATCGTTATAAAGCCACAAATATGCATCAATTTGACTTAAGATTTTGGCCAAGCTGGGTTGCCTGGCTCCTGTGCTTACCCCTACGTTCCCGATTGTTCGGCTAGGCGGTAAAGGGAGCACCTCTGTGATTGTTACTACCGGGTCATCCGGGTTAGTACCTCAGACTGGGTGAAGCCGGAAGCTAGCAATCTTAAAGGATATAATTGGTCGGCAAACGACGGAAGTGAAAATTTTGGTCCATTCAGACCTTAGGGTTCGGGAACTTTCCCGGAACTAAATCCTCAGTATTTTCCTCCCACATTGATCGGAGGTGAGGTTTCATCATGGTCAGCATGACAACCCAAAGAAAGGAACTGATGGCGGGACTATTCTCTTTGGAATATGTTTCTTACGATAATAGTAATATAACATATCTCTCCGCGTACCTTTGTTTATAAAACCGTATGGCCGGATTGCCTTGTTTGTCGTAAATTTTGCCCTCATAAAGGCTTTATAAAGTGGGACAAACACTCCCCGGCTACTGGCCGAGGAGGTTGAAGCCGATGGTCGGTCAACAAAGTTTTGTACAGTGCGGATCCGAGCATTAATGATGTAGAGTACGTGGATACATAGAATCATTACACATAATTTGTGATTTTACTCCGGATATCGATCCTTAATTCGGCCACCCATGCCCACATTAAGGCTCGGGGGCTACTGGGCTTCGGGCTTATCATTTGCTAATACCAAAGGGGCACATCGATCCCCTAATCTGGTGTTGCCACTCAACCAGTGTCTCAGGAACAATCAGCCCATGACCGAGGTGCTGAACCACCTCGAAAGCATTTTGGGATATAGCTCGGATGCAAGTGGTTGGTTGCATAGATGGCATTTCCGGCATTAAGCTTGGCTAAACTCCTTCAACTTTTTTGAACCAAGGTGATCTATGACACCTCGGATATAGTCCGGCGTTGGAGCTTGGACATAGTCCGGCGTTGGAGCTCGGATACAGTCAGGCACTGGAGCTCGGATGCAGTCCAACATTGAAGCTCGGCTATAACAAGACTCTTCAGATATAGTCAGGCGTTGGAGTTTGGATACATTTCGGCGTTGGAGCTCGGAAGCGGTCCGGCGTTGGTGCTCGGCTGCAAAAGATACCTCGAATGCAGTCCAGCGTTGGAGCTCGGATGCAAGAGGACACCGCCGCACGGGAACAACTTCAAACCCGAGGTGTGGTGTAAAAATTAACAAGGCATTGATAAAGGCCGAGTACTTAAAGGGGCTCCTTGGATACCCGGCGTGTAAACTCTTCGGATTCACTTCGGCGATCCTCAAGATCAAAGATGGGAAGATTTGTTGAACCAGTTTTCAAGACCGACGACCGAAGATGAAGAACAGTTCGGAAGAATCGAGGAGCGTCCCCAACTTGAAGACCGGCTCAGGGGGCTACTGACGGTGTCCTGGGCTAGGGGGTACTCACCACGTCGTCTCCCGACCAGCTGGATCGGGCCGAGGACCCCCATGGCGGTTCACTATTGGGCCAGTTCGGACAGCCCATGCCGCATACAAGGAGGTTTCCACAAGACTTGGCGCCCAAGACAAGGACTCCTCTAAACCCTAGGCCTACGATGCATATATACACCGAGGCCAGGCTAGTCAATGGACAATCTCATATTCATTACTACAATCTCATGGTAGACGCATGTACTCTGTACTACACCCATATGAATACAATCAAAAGCAGCATGTAGGGTATTATCTCTTCGAGAGAGCCCGAAGCTGGGTAAAATCCCGTGTCCATGTTACCATTGCTCCAAGACGCCTAGCTTAGGACCCCTACTACGAGATACGCCGGATATAGAACCGACATCGTCTCCTATTTTGGTTAGGTGTCACTTGGGAGCCTCCGTCAAGATTGTGGAGTTGAACCAAGGAGTTTGTACGGGCAAGGAGATCGCCTACTTCGTGAAGATCTACCCTAGTGAGGCAAGTCCTTCGTGGGCGATGGCCATGGTGGGATAGTCAAGGTTGCTTCTTCGTGGACCCTTCGTGGATGGAGCCCTCCGTGGAGTCGCACAACCATTACCCTTCGTGGGTTGAAGTCTCCACCAATGTGGATGTACGATAGCACCACCTATTGGAACCATACCAAAAATCTCCGTGTCTCCAATTGCGTTTGCACACTCCAATCCCATCCCTTTACATTCTTGCAAGTTGCATGTTTTACTTTCCGCTGCTCATATACTCTTGCCATGCTTGCTTGAAACGTATTGTGAATGTTTAAACTTGTGCTAAAACTCCACCTTAACTTGAAGAACTTAAAAACTGCTACTTTTCTTTGTTGAGGGTCTAATCACCCCCCTCCAGGCACCTCTTCTCGATCCTTTCATATAGGTTCCTCACCTAGTTGCTCATCTAGACAATCTATTTGTGGCTAAACCTAATTTGTTAAGAAAAGCTAAAAATTGGTAGTTGCCTATTCACCCCCCTCTAGTCAACCATATCGATCCTTTCAATTTGTATCAGAGCCTTGTCTCTTTATTAAGGGTTTCATCACCCGAAGAGTATGGTTGACGAGGGTGGAGTTGGGGATGAAGTGCCCGAGGCCGTGGAATTGAACTCGATCACTCGGGATGACTTAAATGAAGCCATGGCTTCACTTAAGACGTCAATGATGACCGAGGTCAAATCCGTGTTTAAAGAATTACTTGAGGGGTTGAAAGCCACTCCTGATTCGTTGCTTGTGGTTAATCCCACCGCATCGGAGTTAGAGGCCAATTCCGGCAAGGAAGCGGCTAAAGGTACTCAAACTTCTTCCCCTCATGACAAGAATGGGACGGGAACCTTTGCCTCGGTCCCCCCTCCCCCAGTATATGGAGGACTAGTACCTACACCTCGCATTAATAATTATGGTCCTCCTCCCAAGCTTGTTAAGGGTGATTTTGCTAATTGGGTCTTTCGCATCAAGTCTCATTTTAATCACTGCTCAACTAACCTTTGGAGAATCATTGAGAAAGGCTTCTACCCGCATGATCCAAACAACTTCACCCCAAGAGAAGAAGTGGAAAATCAATACAATCACTCCGCTTTGTTCATCCTTCAAGATGCGGTCCCACCCGAAGATCTATCTCACTTACATCCCTTCACTCGTGCAAATGATTGTTAGGAGCACATTATTTCTATGTACAAGGGGAGCTCAAGTATCCAACGGTCCAACTTTGAAGTGGTCCTTGACGAGGCCGATGAATTTGTGATGCTAGAAGATGAGGATCCGCGTGACCTCTACCGGAGGGTGAATACTCTTGCGGTTGCTCTCCAAGACCATGGGAGCAAGGATATGGATGACGCTTGGATCAAGCACAAGTTTCTCAAGGCAATCATGCCATTCAACAAGGCTATGTCTTCCGTGATTTGTCAAAGGCTGGATTTTCACACCTTAACCTCAAGTGAAGTGTTGGATGAGTTTATTGCCATGAGCGTCATGAACAAGACCGCCGACAATGTTCTTTCTCGTGTCCGGTCAAAGAAAAACACTCCCACCCTTGCTTTGAAGGACAAGGCCATTCGGGAAGAAGAAGAGGAAGAAGAAGAGGAGTGTGGCCCCGAGGAAACCCAATATGCTTACCATGAGCACATGGCTCTTGCGTCAAGGCAGTTTTTGAGCAACAAGAGGAACTCAAGTCCCAACTTCACCAAGAACAACTCAAGTGTGTCAAAGAACAAGCAACGAGTAAGTACTTGCTACAATTGCGGCAATGTGAGTCACTTTGTGGTGGATTGCCCTTACAAGAAGAGGGAAGACAACGGTGGCAAACTCATTTGCAAAGACAAAGCCAACTCTTTCCCTAGCAAGAACAACTTCACCAAGAAGTCTCCTCCAAAGGGCTTGGTGGCACATGAAGAGTACCCCTCCGATGATGATGAGGAAGATAAAAGTGGAGAAGGAATGGCAACGACAACCATTGCCATTGCAACATCTTCCCCCTCCAAGGTGTCTCTCTTCGGCGCCCCCAATGAAAACACCATTGCCAAGTGTATCATGGCCAAAGGTATCAACAAGGTAACTCCTAACATCAAAACCACCATCATTACTATTCCTTCATTATTAGATTGTGTTGATGATAGTGAGGTGGAAAAAGTTGATGAGAATGAGTTCACCAAGTTCGTGAGCAAGCTCAAGGATGAATCCAAGAAGCACTTTGTTGCTCTCTTGGAACAACTTGGTGAGGCCAATGATATCGTTGAGTCGCTTGATGATACTATCTCCAAGTTGGAGGGGCATAGTCGTGACTGTGCCGATGAGATTGCATATCTTTCCATTGCTCTAGAGGAAGAACGAGATCTTCGTTTGACTCTTGAGGAGTCACACAATGTTGATCATGCTAAATTGCAAAAAGATCTTGATCATGCTATTGTTCTTACTCGTGTGCTTAAATCCGAGAAAGTTGCACTTGGGGTTGGCCATGATAGACTCAAGCAAGAATTTGATACACTCAACAAGGCTCACAAGGTCTTGAAGGGTATTCATGCTTCCCTCAAAGCTCATGATCAACTCCAAGTGAAGCTAACCGAGGGGATTTCCACTTGCCCTCCTTTCGTTCTAATTGATAATGCCCATGCTACTAACCCTTGTTGTGAGCATGCGCAACTTATGAAAGAAAATGCCAAGTTGGAGGAGCAACTTGAGAAGGGCCTTGTGACATGCATACAAGGTGAAAAGAACCTCAATGATCTTTTGACGAGCCAAAAGGAAGTTGTAGGAAAGGAGGGACTTGGGTTTGCACCCAAGTCAAAGAAGAAGAAGAATAACAAGACCAAGCAACCTCTCCCACTAAAGGAATCCTTTGTCAAGGCGGGTGAGGGTACTCATGAGAAGAAGAAGAACAAGAAAGTGGGTGGTAATGCCAAGAAGGGCAAAACCGCCCCTAACAACAAAGCCGGCGACTTTAACCCTTCTTATGTTTTATGCCGTGCTAGTGATGGGCATGTTTATGCTAAATTTGTTGGTTCTTACTATGAGTACATTGAATGGTCTATTTGGGTTCCTAAGACCCTTGTTACTAACCTCAAAGGACCCATTCAAGAATGGGTACCTAAATCCAAGCATTGATCTCTTGTAGGAGTTTGCTTCCGGTGGAGTGTCATGGTTGCTTGATAATGGGGCAACAAATCATATGACTGGGAGCAAGGACTTGGTGGTGGATGTTCATCCAATTCCATCTATGCCCACCCATGTCCAATTCGATGGTGCTTCAGCTTCTAAGGTATTGGGACTTTGGCAAGGTGGTCATCTCTCAAGATTTATCTATTAAGAAGGTCATGCTTGTTGAGTCCCTTGCATACAATTACTTTCCGTTCATCAAGTTGCACTTATGGGCTTTGCAACATTCTTTGATCTTGATACCGTGGCCCTTTTGTGGAGCAAGAATCTTAAAGTAGTCTTTGTTGGGCATGTCGAGAACGGTCTCTATGTGGTGAACTTTTCGGAGCGACCCACTAAGACCGTGACTTGCCTAATGACTAAAGTTGATATTGGTTGGCTTTGGCATCGCCGACTAGCCCATGTCAATATGAGATCTTTGCAAAGTCTCCTCAAAGGGGACCACGTCCGTGGACTAACAAATTTGAGTTTTGCCAAAGACCATGCTTGCAGTGCTTGTATCGAAGGAAAGCTTCACGAAACGTCTCACCGACCCCTGACTATCATCTACTCGAAGAGGCCCTTGGAGCTCCTTCACATGGATCTTTTTGGTCCTCCATCCTTTGATAGTCTTGGTGGAAGAAAGTATTGCTTGGTAATTGTGGATGACTACTCAAGATATACTTGGGTATACTTCTTCAAGAGGAAGAGTGAGACTCAACAAACCGTCATCAACTTTGCAAATGAAGCTCAACGTCAACATGACGCAAAGATATTGATGATTAGAAGTGACAACGGCACCGAGTTCAAGAATTACACCATGGACGAGTTTCTTAGTGATGAGGGGATCAAGCACCAATATGTCGCACCCTATAGCCCTCAACAAAATGGTGTGGCGGAAAGGAAGAACCGTACTTTGATGGACGCGGCAAGGACCATGATGGCGGAGTTCAAATCTCCATACAACTTTTGGGCCGAAGCCATCAACACCGCATGTCATGCATCCAATAGGCTCTACCTCCGCAAAGGCTTGAACAAGACTCCATACGAGATACTTACCGGCAACAAGCCCAACCTCAAGTACTTCCGGGTGTTCGGTTGTAAGTGTTTCATTCTCAAGAAAGGTGTTCGTTTGTCTAAATTCGAACCTAGAGCTCAAGAGGGCATATTTGTTGGTTATGCTACAAACTCTCATGCTTACCGTGTCCTCAACAAGTCCACCTAACTCATTGAGGAGACGTGTAATGTGGAGTTTGATGAAAATAACGGCTCCCAATTGGAGCAAAGTGGTATTTGTGATGCAGGTGATGAAATTCCTTCCCAGGCCATAAGAAGAATGGGGATTGGTCAAATACTCCCCATTGAGGAACCCCTTATGGCCGAAGGAGAAATACAATGCTCCACTCAAGTGGAGCCATCACCGACGCTAGACCCACACGCTTTCGAAGAACAAAGTGAAGGCCCTCATCACATTGAACAAGATCAAGGGCAAGATCAACCCCGTGAAGATGGTGCTGCACCAAATGATGCCCAAGATCAATTTCATGCCTTCGAGCTCGCTCAAGATCAAGAGCAAGCTCAAGACGGTGCTCAAGATCAAGGGCAAGCTCAAGAGCAAGAGAAAACTCAAGACGGTGCTCAAGATGAGCAAGATGATCCTCAAATGCACATTGAGGAACTTTTGGAGCGCCGTGCCGCTAAGGTGGCTTCCAAGCTCGAGCATCAACAACATGTCACGGAGAATGTGCTTGGAAGTTTGAGAAAAGGGGTAACTGAAGGAAATATTCCCTAGAGGCAATAATAAAGTTGTTATTTATATTTCATTATATCATGATAAATATTTATTATTCATGCTAGAATTGTATTAACCGAAAACTTAGTACATGTGTGAATACATAGACAAAACTGAGTGTCCTTAGTATGCCTCTACTTGACTAGCTCGTTAATCAAAGATGGTTAAGTTTCTTGACCATAGACATGTGTTGTCATTTGATGAATGAGATCACATCATTAGAGAATGATGTGATGGACAAGACCCATCCGTTAGCTTAGCATAATGATCGTTCAGTTTTATTGCTATTGCTTTCTTCATGTCAAATACATATTCCTTCGACTATGAGATTATGCAACTCCCAGATACTGGAGAAACACCTTGTGTGCTATCAAACATCACAACGTAACTGGGTGATTATAAAGATGCTCTACAGGTGTCTCTGAAGGCGTTTGTTGGGTTGGCATAGATCAAGATTAGGATTTGTCACTCCGTGTATCGGAGAGGTATCTCTGGGCCCTCTCGGTAATGCACATCACTATAAGCCTTGCAAGCAATGTGACTAATGATTTAGTTGCAGGATGATGCATTATGGAATGAGTAAAGAGACTTGCCGGTAACGAGATTGAACTAGGTATCATGATACCGACGATCGAACCTCGGGCAAGTAACATACTGGTGACAAAGGGAATGACGTATGTTGTTATGCGGTTTGACCGATAAAGATCTTCGTAGAATATGTAGGGACCAATATGAGCATCCAGGTTCCGCTATTGGTTATTGACCAGAGATGTGTCTCGGTCATGTCTACATAGTTCTCAAACCCGTAGGGTCCGCACGCTTAATGTTCGAAGACGATTTGTATTATGAGTTGTGTGTTTTGGTGACCAAAGTTTGTTCGGAGTACCGGATGAGATCACGGATATGATGAGGAGTCTCGAAATGGTCGAGATGTAAAGATTGATATATTGGAAGGTTATATACGGACACCAGAATGGTTCCGAAGAGGTTCGGGGATTTTTTGGAGTACCGGGAGGTTACCGGAACCTCCCGGGAAAGTTAATGTGAAGGAAATATGCCCCAGAGGCAATAATAAAGTTGTTATTTATATTTCCTTATATCATGATAAATGTTTATTATTCATGCTAGAATTGTATTAACCGGAAACTTAGTACATGTGTGAATACATAGACAAACAGAGTGTCCCTAGTATGCCTCTACTTGACTAGCTCGTAAATCAAAGATGGTTAAGTTTCCTAGCCATGGACATGTGTTGTCATTTGATGAACGGGATCACATCATTAGAGAATTATGTGATGGACAAGACCCATCCGTTAGCTTAGCACTATGATCATTTAGTTTGTTGCTATTGCTTTCTTCATGACTTATACATGTTCCTATGACTATGAGATTATGCAAGTCCCGAATACCGGAGGAACACTTAGTGTGTTATCAAACGTCACAACGTAACCGAGTGATTATAAAGATGCTCTATAGGTGTCTCCGATGGTGTTTGTTGAGTTGGCATAGATTGAGATTAGGATTTGTCACTCCGTGTATCGGAGAGGTATCTCTGGGCCCTCTCGGTAATGCTCATCACTATAAGCCTTGCAAGCAATGTTACTAATGAGTTGGTTGCGGGATGATGCATTATGGAATGAGTAAAGAGGCTTGCCGGTAACGAGATTGAACTAGGTATGATGATACCGACGATCGAATCTCGGGCAAGTAACATACTGGTGACAAAGGGAATGACGTATGTTGTTATGCGGTTTGATCGATAAAGATCTTCGTAGAATATGTAGGGACCAATATGAGCATCCAGGTTCCGCTATTGGTTATTGACCAGAGATGTGTCTCGGTCATGTCTACATAGTTCTCAAACCCGTAGGGTCCGCACGCTTAATGTTCGAAGACGATTTGTATTATGAGTTGTGTGTTTTGGTGACCAAAGTTTGTTCGGAGTACCGGATGAGATCACGGATATGATGAGGAGTCTCGAAATGGTCGAGATGTAAAGATTGATATATTGGAAGGTTATATACGGACACCAGAATGGTTCCGAAGAGGTTCGGGGATTTTTTGGAGTACCGGGAGGTTACCGGAACCTCCCGGGAAAGTTAATGTGAAGGAAATATGCCCCAGAGGCAATAATAAAGTTGTTATTTATATTTCCTTATATCATGATAAATGTTTATTATTCATGCTAGAATTGTATTAACCGGAAACTTAGTACATGTGTGAATACATAGACAAACAGAGTGTCCCTAGTATGCCTCTACTTGACTAGCTCGTAAATCAAAGATGGTTAAGTTTCCTAGCCATGGACATGTGTTGTCATTTGATGAACGGGATCACATCATTAGAGAATTATGTGATGGACAAGACCCATCCGTTAGCTTAGCACTATGATCATTTAGTTTGTTGCTATTGCTTTCTTCATGACTTATACATGTTCCTATGACTATGAGATTATGCAAGTCCCGAATACCGGAGGAACACTTAGTGTGTTATCAAACGTCACAACGTAATCGAGTGATTATAAAGATGCTCTATAGGTGTCTCCGATGGTGTTTGTTGAGTTGGCATAGATCGAGATTAGGATTTGTCACTCCGTGTATCGGAGAGGTATCTCTAGGCCCTCTCGGTAATGCTCATCACTATAAGCCTTGCAAGCAATGTTACTAATGAGTTGGTTGCGGGATGATGCATACGGAACGAGTAAAGAGACTTGCCGGTAACGAGATTGAACTAGGTATGAGGATACCGACGATCGAATCTCGGGCAAGTAACATACCTATGACAAAGGGAATGACGTATGTTGTTATGCGGTTTGATCGATAAAGATCTTTGTAGAATATGTAGGAGCCAATATGAGCATCCAGGTTCCGCTATTGGTTATTGGCCGGAGATGTGTCTCAGTCATGTCTACATAGTTCTCGAACCCATAGGGTCCGCATGCTTAACATTCGATGATGATTTGTATTATGAGTTTATGTGATTTGATGACCGAATATAGTTCGGAGTCCCAGTTGAGATCACGGACATGACGAGGAGTCTCGAAATGGTCGAGAGGTAAAGATCGATATATTGGAAGGCTATATTCGGACATCGGAAAGGTTCCGTGTGATTCGGGTATTTTTTGGAGTACCAGAGAGTTACGGGAATTCGCCGGGGGAAGTAGTGGGCCTTAATGGGCCATACGGGAAAGGAGAGAAGGGCCTCAAGGGGTGGACGCACCCCCCCATGGGCTGGTCCGAATTGGACTAGGAGGGGGCGGCGCCCCCCTCCTTCCTTCTCCCCTCTTCCTCCTTCCCTCCTTCTACTAGGAATAGGAAAGAGGAGGGGAATCCTACTTGGACTGGGGAGTCCTAGTAGGATTCCCCACACCTGGCGCACCCGCTTGGGCCGGCCACCTCTTCCCTCCCCTCCTTTATATACGTGGCCAGGGGGCACCCCAATTGCAGATAAAAGTTTCTCTTAGCCGTGTGCGGTGCCCCCCTCCACAGTTACACACCTCGGTCATATCGTCGTAGTGCTTAGGCGAAGCCCTGCGCCGGTAACTTCGTCATCACCGTCACCACGCCGTCGTGCTGACGGAACTCTCCCTTGGCCTCAGCTGGATCAAGAGTTCGAGGGACGTCATCGAGCTGAACGTGTGCAGTTCGCGGAGGTGCCGTGCGTTCGGTACTTGATCGGTTGGATCGCGAAGACGTTCGACTACATCAACCGCGTTACTAAACTCTTCCGCTTTCGATCTACGAGGGTACGTGGACAGACTCTTCCGCTCGTTGCTATGCATCACCTAGGTAGATCTTGCGTGTTCGTAGGAATTTTTTTGAAATTACTGTGTTCCTCAATAGTGGCATCCGAGCCAGGTCTATGCGTAGATGTTATATGCACGAGTAGAACACACAGAGTTGTGGGCGATAATAGTCATACTGGTTACCAGCATGTCATACTTTGATTCGGTGGTATTGATGGATGAAGTGGCCCAGACCGACATTACATGACCGCGTTCATGAGACTGGTTTTACCGCCGTGCTTTGCATACAGGTGGCTAGTGGGTGTCTGTTTCTCCAACTTTAGTTGAATCGAGTGCGACTACGCCTGGTCCTTGTTGAAGGTTAAAACAACACACTTGATAGTTTAGTGCACCATGCTTTACGGCTTAGAACCGGGACTTAAAAATGTTTTGAACGCCATGGAGCATATGAGATGTTTCAAGAGATGAAATTGGTATTTTAGTCTCATGCCCGAGTCGAGAGGTATGAGACCTCTGACAAGTACTTTGCCTACAAGATGGAGGAGAATAGCTCAACCAGTGAGCATGTGCTCAGAATGTCTGAGTACTACAATCACTTAAATCAAGTGGGGGTTAATTTTCCAGATAAGATAGTGATTGACAGAGTTCTCTAGTCACTATCACCAAGTTATCAGAACTTCGTAATGAACTATAATATGCAAGGGATAACGAAAACAATTCCCAAGCTCTTCGCGATGCTGAAATCGACGAAGGTAGAAATCAGGAAAAAGCATCAAGTGTTGATTGTTGATAAGACCACTAGTTTTAAGTAAAAGGGTAAGGGAAAGAAAGGGAACTTCAAGAAGAATGGCAAGCAAGTTGTCACTCCCATGAAGAAACCCAAAGCTAGACCCAAGCCTGAAACTGAGTGCTTCTACTGCAAAGGACATGGTTACTGGAAGCGGAACTGCCCCTAGATACTTGGCGGATAAGAAGGATGGCAAAGTGAACAAAAGTATATTTGATATACATGTTATTGATGTGTACTTTACTAGTGTTTATAGCAACCCCTCGGTATTTGATACTGGTTTAGTTGCTAAGAGTAGTAACTCGAAACAGGAGTTGCAAAATAAACAGAGACTAGTTAAGGACGAGGTGATGATATGTGTTGGAAGTGATTCCAAGGTTGATAAGATCACCATCGCACTCCTTTTACCTTCGGGATTAGTGTTGAACCTAAAATAAATGTTATTTGGTGTCTGCGTTGAGCATGAATATGATTGGATCATGTTTATTGCAATACGGTTATTCATTTAAGTAAAAGAATAATTGTCGTTCTATTTACATGAATAAAACCTTCTATGGTCATACACTTAATATAAATGGTTTATTGAATCTCGATCGTAGTGATACACATATTCATAATATTGATGCCAAAAGATGCAAAGTTGATAATGATAGTGCAACATACTTGTGGCACTGTCGTTTAGGTCATATTGGTGTAAAGCGCATGAAGAAACTCCATGTGGATGGACTTTTGGAATCACTTGATTATGAATCATTTGATGCTTGCGAACCATGCCTTATGGGCAAGATGACTAAGACTCCGTTCTCCGAAACAATGGAGCGAGCCACTGACTTATTGGAAATAATACTTACCGATGTATGCGGTCCGATGAGTGTTGAGGCTTACGGCGGGTATCATTATTTTCTGACCTTCACAGATGATTTAAGCAGATATGGGAATATCTACTTGATGAAACACAAGTCTGAAACATTTGAAAAGTTCAAAGAATTTCAGAGTAAAGTGGAGAATCATCGTAACAAGAAAATAAAGTTTCTACGATCTGATCACGGAGGCGAATATTTGAGTTACGAGTTTGGCCTTCAATTAAAACGACGTGGAATAGTTTCACAAACTCATGCCACCTGGGACACCACAACATAATGGTGTGTCTGGACGTCGTAACCGTACTTTATTAGATATGGTGCGATCTATGATGTCCCTTACCGATTTACCTGTCACAGCCTGATTTTTGGCCCTTTCTTTTTCATTTGTTTTTCTGAGATTTGTGCTTGAGTTTTCTTTTTCCGTGGCTTTGTGGTCTGGAAACTGAAGAAGATGCCCTCTTCTTTATTTCCAGAGTGGCTTGTCATCCTCAAATCCTTCCCTAGATCCTATCATTTCCATCCTAGCCCAATCCCAAAATTCTTTTGCTAGGGAATATTCCTTTTTCTATTAAAGGAATAACCCTGTCTGCCCTAGGTTGTGAAGCAACCTATATTTCCATCAAATCATAGCCCTTCCCCAAAGTTGAGCTCATGTAATGCCTCCATGTGAGCACAGTTTCAAATCTTTGTTTCTGTCCAAAATTTCAGTTTGTGAAGCAAGTATATTTTATCTTGCTCCATTATGGCTGTAAATTTTTCTAGGGCTTCTATTATCCATATAACCTATCTCCACCCAATTTGGGCATATTTCATCTAGCCAATTTTCCTCTAGAATTTCTGCAAGTTTCTGGTCAGTAGGGATGTTTGTGAAGGAAGTACCATTTTGGTTTATCCAAATGGTATGAAACCTTTTGCAACATCTTCATATGACCAAATAACTCTACCTTGCCCAAGTTGAGCTCAAGTGGCTTCACCATTTGAGTGCACCATCATGATCTTCATTCTGGACCAGATTGTGCATTTGCAAAGCAAGTGTATTAAATATTGGTCCAAATCACCTCCAAATCTCCAGGATCGTAGTCCTTCCTAATATAAACCTCCCAGACAACTCCAGTTGACCCAATCAAATCCCTGTTGATCAGCAGTACTCAGCCAAAACTGATACAACAATCTTCAGAGGAGTAATACGATCGATCCAGAGCTCGTTTCTTTGATCCATCACTTCCCTCAGCCCCTCTGATGGAAGGACAAAACGCTAGACAACGTTTTCCTGCCTCTCGCGTCCCCTCCTTGCCGGTCACAGTGGTGACCGCGTCGTTTGCACGCATGCTGGCAGCGTTGGACGCGCGCTGGGCGTCGGGACGCGCCGGCCAGCTCTGCCTCGACGGATTTCGCACGTCCAAGCATGCCGACCTGACTCCCCCTCCCTCTCACGTCGCCCTCGACCCGTTGCCCCCTCTCCAAGCCTCCTCGCTGGCGCTCGTCGCCGTGCGCCCACGGACGCGCTGTAGCCGACCGGCTCTGTTTGCGCCGTGGCTTCTTCCCTCTCTTGTCCCCGAGCCCCTCTCGTCTCCGTGACCCTCGTCCACTTCCCCCTCGTCGCCGTCTGAGCTTGGCCGCGAGCACACGCGTCCGCGGCGCCGGACACGCGTCCGCGGCGGCCACCGAGCTCGAACCGCCTCGCCCGGCTATATAAAGCCACCCAAGTCCGTTTCTCTTCACCACTCGCCTCCTGCACCTCCTGCACCTCCTCTAGCCCCGCCCCACTCCTTGCCCGAGCTCGATAAGCTCTCGGTGCTCGACATTGTCGCCATGGCCGCCGCCTCAGTCCTCCTAAATTGGAGCGAGCCGAGCCCTCCCCCTCCCTCCTGACCTCGCTAGTGGCTTCCCTGTGCCCCCGCAAGCCTCCTCGCTGGTTCCCTCCTCCTCTGGTAGCCCCTGGCCACGATGCCCAACCCCACCCGAATCCATCTCCGCCAGAGTCCACGCCCTGCTCGCCTCCAACCTCCTCGGCGTCCGTGCCCTACGAGGACGGGTTCGCCTCGATCTCCTCTACGCGTGGGTGGTCCGAGCGCTACGAACGGTGGCCGGAGCCAGCCGGACGGGCGCCGGCGCCACGCTCCTCCCTCTGCCTCCGTCGGGCGGCGTTGTGAAGGAGACGAGGAAGACGACGACCACGCCCCTGGGCCCCGCCTGTCGGCCTCTCCGCGCTGACCAGAGCCGGCCCCGCGTTGACCCCGCCAAGCTGATGTGGATAAGTGACGGGCCCCACCCGTGGGACCCGCACGTCAGCCGCTCAAGCCCCGGCCCCGCCTCTGCCACGTGTTCAAGTGGAGGCGTAAAACTCTCCCGTACGTTTGCCCTTAGAGAAAGCGTACTTTACCCTGAGTACGTTTTCTCTTAGTGAAAGCGTATTTCTCTCTGTTTCAGCCCCGAGTACGTTTTCAGTTTCTGAAAGCGTATTTTGTAATTTGCGCTTCTGTCTTATCCACTCAGGGACCCTTATGTGAATATTCTTTTTGCAGAAAAGTCCCTAATCTTCTTCACCTCATATCTCCGCAACCGTAACTCCGATTTAGGTGATTCCAAAGCCCACTTCTTCGTCTCATCGAGTCCGAACTTTTGGTATAATTTTCAGTATGGCCTGACATTCTGAAAATGACCATTTTGCCCTTGCCCCTAGTCAGCCCCTCCGAGAGAGTACCCTTTCCGGCGAATCTTTCCGCGGCTTCACCGCATTTCTCCCCGGAGCTTTCTTCATCCCCAGGCAAGCCACAACCACCATTTGCATGATAGCCATGCAGAAGCCTTGGTTTTCAACTTGAACCTTTAATAACTGTCTGTTTGTTTTGCTACTGCTGTCGGTATTTCAGTTATGCTTCTGGATCGGTGTTTACCGTCATGATATGTTTTCTTGCACTCTGTTATCATGTTTTACCTGCTAGCATTACTTTCTTATGCCATGCTTGATAGTAGTACATGTTGGTGCTGGACTTCGGTGCATGACTATCGTCTATTCCGAGTACCACTGTTATGCATGTTTCTTTGCATCCCGTTGATTAAATGCTTGCATGGTAGTTTTATCGTTATGATATTGCATGATATTTATTGTTGATGCTAGTAGTTATGTTATGCTATGAGTAGTATTCTAGTTGTGATATTTATGCTCGTCATTATGCTATGCTCATCTGGATAAATGGTTAAATGTTGTTGTTATGCTCGTTGATTGTGATGCACCCCCATGCTTATGTTAGTATCATGTTCATGCATTGTAGTTGCATCATGTTACTTTTATTAAGGCTCAGCATATTGCATTCAAGTTTAACAGGATTAAATTGAACTTGAACAACTGTTGGCTGAGTCATGGTGCCACCATATCGTGCTGACCAGTGCAGCCACGCTTGCCTTATGGGAAGGCCCTAACTGGGTCTATTGTCATGCCTCTCATCGGTGCCTCCCGCGAGGGAAGGTTATGCGCGGGCGCTACCTTGGTCAGGTAGGACGGCATATACCTTGTGTGCTCGTTGTTCTTTTAGGGATCCTTGTCCCCGTTTGGGACCGTTTTGCCACGACGGTGGCCGTTGGTGCCTTTGGTAGGCACGGGGCCACTCAGGACCTAGCCCAAAGGGGAGTTGGTCGGAGTGGCCGGGATAGTGTCATGGCAGTAGGACGGTTTTGTCGGAACGCTTTGGTCCACCCGAATGGGAGTACGAGGCCAGGGTTCCGTGGTGTGGGTACAGTGTGCTAACCTCTGCAGAGTGTGTGTTTAATCTATCGATAGCCGCGCCCGCGGATATGGGCCCAGTTCGTGTCAGTCACACTATGGGTCAACAGTAATAATAATAATTTGATTAATAACAACCCTGGTTCGATGATGAAAGAAGTTTGTTGATATTTATGTGATCGTGAGAGGATCATTGAGATATCATGAAAACCGACTTGTTGGATATTTGTGGTGTTAAGCGAGAGTCAAGGGTTAAGGTCAAGCTCCTTGTGGTCATAAATGATTGCTACGGTATTGTTAATACCAAGCTTGATTGGATCCTGAGACGATCGGGTGATATCCGTGATGGTAAGTGATACAGGTGATGGTTACGAGGTAACCCGAGCAGAGTAAGTTGGTGCATGATAGTTTCATCATGTTGCATGCTAGTCTCATCATGTTCATATGTTTATGCCATGCTCGTATTGTTATAGCTGTATCATGTTATCCATGCCATGTTGTTCTGATAGTATCTTGTTAACCATTGCTTAATAATGTGTAATTGCCATGCTATTGTTTGTCTTGATTGCTTTGGTTGCTGTGAGCTTGCAAGTACATTCAAAGTACTGACCTGGCGTGTCATGCCAGTTTGTAGGTCATGCCGGATATGATTGCTTGTTTGTTGTGGATTCCTTGTTTGCGAGCTAGGGTAAGCGTTCCAGCCAGAGTCCCTGCGGAGTGGAGTTCATCACCGCCGTCGTTTTTCTGCTGCCAGTAGTCATTCCGCTGCATCGTGTTGTTCTGCTGCTTGCATGGAGCAACCGTGGCAGGCGTAGCGTCGCCGTGCCGATGTAATCCCTTGTGCCCCAATAGATTGCAATAAAGAGCTGGTTTGTTCTATACTAAGCAGTGCCGTATTCCAGAAGACTTCTCCTTGATCTCTGGGCTGGAATACGGGGCGTTCCGGTTTCTCTGAGCCGGGGTGCCACAGGCTTGGTATCAGAGCAGGTCTGGTTGTAGGATGCCCTAGCCCGCGCGAACGTTAGAATGCGGTAGTATAGAGCCCTAGTGGTTTGTTGCACTTGATTGCTGCATTTGTTTGTTGCATAACATGCATATAGATTAGTATCTTGTCGCTAACGGTTCATCTTGTGAGTGTAGGTGGCATCGGTTTCGATCCACTACCTGCACCCTCCTTCTTAGCATGCCTGCTCTTCGGTGTTCGGCGTTATCTCTATCCCAGCAGAGTGATGCCCTGGTGCCAAGTGTTCCAGACACCATTTGCAGGAGTTTTGCTCAGGTATCGTCGATATCTTTCCGCCACTCACCCATATCGTTTCGGTGATAGACTCATCTTTATCCCGAATTGTGCCATCCATCTCGTCCCTTTGGCAACCCTCGCTGATACTTGTTATCGGAAAAGGGCAATGCCATCAAGCCTTGCTTTTCCTCCCCTATATTGCCTCATCATTCCATTCTTTGGACATGTACGATTTCCTTTCGTACGCTTGATGATGACGTGGTCGTGACCTTGTGTCTCGCTACTTGATCACCAAGTCCATCCTCGCCTCCATATCCATCCAGGTCCAGCCGGTGTTCAGCCAACAATTGGTGTAGCCTTGATTACGCCAACTCTTTCCACACAAAGACTCACTTTCGTGCACACCGCCACAGCATATTAGACCGTAATACCGGAGTTTCCGCGAGATTTGTGTGCTTAGGTGTGCATGCATATTATTGTGTGAGTAGCAGTAATATGTGCTGATTGCTTTATATTATTTGTATGCTTGTGTGTTCGTTCTGTTGTTTTCGTCGTTTCTTTTGCTTCTTTTCTTTGGGCCTTCGGTGTGGCATTATTTCCCCCCTCATTAAAGTTGCTCATCAACCAACACTGGACCCGAAGAATCAGCAAGGAATTCTTTGAGCCGGGGTGCCACATTACCACTATCGTTTTGGGGTTATGCATTAGAGACAGTTGCATTCACGTTAAATAGGGCGCCGTCTAAATCCGTTGAGACGACACAATATGAACTGTGGTTTAGCAAGAAACCTAAGCAATCGTTTCTTAAAGTTTGGGGGTTGCGATGCTTATGTGAAAAAGTTTCAACCTGATAAGCTCGAACCCAAATCGGAGAAATGTGTCTTCATAGGATACCCAAAGGAGACTGTTGGGTACACCATCTATCACCGATCCGAAGGCAAGATATTCGTTGCTAAGAATGGATCCTTTCTAGAGAAGGAGTTTCTCTCGAAAGAAGTGAGTGGGAGGAAAGTAGAACTTGATGAGGTAATTGTACCTTCTCCCTTATTGGAAAGTAGTTCATCACAAAAATTAGTTCCAGTGATGCCTACACCAATTAGTAAGGAAACTAATGATGATGATCATGAAACTTCAGATCAAGTTACTACCGAACCTCGTAGGTTAACCAGAGTACATTCCACACCAGAGTGGTACGGTAATCCTGTTCTGGAGGTCATGTTACTAGACCATAACGAACCTACGAACTATAAGGAAGCGATGATGAGCCCAGATTCCGCGAAATGGCTTAAGGCCATGAAATCTGAGATAGGATCCATGTATAAGAACAAAGTATGGACTTTGATTGACTTGCCCGATGGCCGGCAAGCCATTGAGAATAAATGGATCTTCAAGAGGAAGACAGACGATGATGGTAGTGTTACTATCTACAAAGCTCGAATTGTCGCAAAAGGTTTTCGACAAGTTCAATGTGTTGAATACAATGAGATTTTCTCACTCGTATCGATGCTTAAGTCTGCCCGAATCATGTTAGAAATTGCCACATTTTATGAAATCTGGCAAATGGATGTCAAAACTGCAAAGAGTTATGTATGATGCAACCAGAATGTTTTGTCGATCCTAAAAGTGCTAACAAAGTGTGCAAAGCTCCAGCGATCCATCTATGGACTGGTGCAAGCATCTTGGAGTTGAAATATACGCTTTGATGAGTTGATCAAAGCATATAGTTTTATACAGACTTGCGATAAAGCCTGTATTTACAAGAAAGTGAGTGGGAGAACTACAGCCTTTCTGATAAGTATATGTGAATGACATATTGTTGATCGGAAATGATGTAGAATTTTCTGGAAAGCATAAAGGAGTGTTTGAAATGAGTTTTTCAAAGAAAGACCTCGATGAAGCTGCTTACATATTGAGCATCAAGATCTATAGAGATAGATCAAGACGCTTGATAAGATTTTTCAATGAGTACATACCTTGACAAATTTTTGAAGTAGTTCAAAATGGAACAGTCAAAGAAGGAGTTCTTGCCTGTGTTGCAAGGTGTGAAGTTGAGTAAGACTCAAATCCCGACCACGGCAGAAGATAGAGAATTTCCTATGCCTCAGCCATAGGTTCTATAAAGTATGCCATGCTGTGTACCGGACCTATTGTATACCCTGCCCTGAGTTTAGCAAGGGAGTACAATAGTGATCTAGAAGTAGATCACTGGACAGCGGTCAAAATTATCCTTAGAGGACTAAGGAAATATTTCTCGGTTATGCAGGTGATAAAGAGTTCGTCGTAAAGAGTTACGTCGATGCAAGCTTTGACACCGATCTGGATGACTCTGAGTCTCGATCTAGATACATATTGAAAGTGGGAGCATTTAGCTAGAGTAGCTCCGTGCAGAGCATTGTAGACATAGAAATTTGCAAAATACATACGGATCAGAATGTGACAGAACCGTTGACTAAACTTCTCTCACAAGCAAAACATGATCACACCTTAGTACTCTTTGGGTGTTAATCACATAGTGATGTGAACTAGATTATTGACTCTAGTAAACCCTTTGGATGTTGGTCATATGGCGATGTGAACTATGGGTGTTAATCACATGACAATGTGATCTATTGATGTTAAATCACATGGCGATGTGAACTAGATTATTGACTCTAGTGCAAGTGGGAGACGGAAGGAAATATGCCCTAGAGGCAATGATAAAGTTGTTATTTATATTTCCTTATATCATGATAAATGTTTATTATTCATGCTAGAATTGTATTAACCGGAAAATTAGTACATTTGTGAATACATAGAGAAACAGAGTGTCCCTAGTATGCCTCTACTTGACTAGCTCGTAAATCAAAGATGGTTAAGTTTCCTAGCCATGGACATGTGTTGTCATTTGATGAACGAGATCACATCATTAGAGAATGATGTGATGGACAAGACCCATCCGTTAGCTTAGCACTATTATCGTTTAGTTTGTTGCTATTGCTTTCTTCATGACTTATACATGTTCCTATGACTATGAGATTATGCAAGTCCCGAATACCGGAGGAACACTTAGTGTGTTATCAAATGTCACAACGTAACTGGGTAATTATAAAGATGCTCTATAGGTGTCTCCGATGGTGTTTGTTGAGTTGGCATAGATCGAGATTAGGATTTGTCACTCCGTGTATCGGAGAGGTATCTCTGGGCCCTCTAGGTACTGCTCATCACTATAAGCCTTGCAAGCAATGTGACTAATGAGTTAGTTGCGGGATGATGCATTACGGAACGATTAAAGGGACTTGCTGGTAACGAGATTGAACTAGGTATGAGGATACCGATGATCGAATCTCGGGCAAGTAACACACCGATGACAAAGGGAACAACATAAGTTGTTATGCGGTTTGACCGATAAAGATCTTCGTAGAATATGTAGGAGCCAATATGAGCATCCAGGTTCCGCTATTGGTTATTGACCGGAGATGTGTCATGGTCATGTCTACATAGTTCTCGAACCCGTAGGGTCCGCACGCTTAACGTTCAATGACGATTTGTATTATGAGTTTATGTGATTTGATGACCGAAGATAGTTCGGAGTCCCAGCTGAGATCATGGACATGACGAGGAGTCTTGAAATGGTCGAGAGGTAAAGATTGATATATTGGAAGGCTATATTCGGACATCGGAAAGGTTCCGTGTGATTCGGGTATTTTTTGGAGTACCGGAGAGTTACGGGAATTCGCCGGGGGAAGTAGTGGGCCTTAATGGGCCATACGAGAAATGAGAGAAGGCCCTCAAGGGGTGGCCGCGCCCCCCATGGGCTGGTCCGAATTGGACTAGGAGGGGGCGGCGCCGCCCTCCTTCCTTCTCCCCTCTTCCTCCTTCCCTCCTTCTCCTACTAGGAATAGGAAAGAGGAGGGGAATCCTACTTGGACTGGGGAGTCCTAGTAGGATTCCCCACACCTGGCGCGCCCCCCTTGGGCCGGCCACCTCTTCCCTCCCCTCCTTTATATACGTGGCCAGGGGGCACCCCAATAGCAGATAAAATTTTCTCTTAGCCGTGTGCGGTGCCCCCCTCCACAGTTACACACCTCGGTCATATCGTCGTAGTGCTTAGGCGAAGCCCTACGCCGGTAACTTCATCATCACTGTCACCACGCCGTCGTGCTGACGGAACTCTCCCTCGGCCTCAGCTGGATCAAGAGTTCGAGGGACGTCACCGAGCTGAACGTGTGCAGATCGTGGAGGTGCCGTGCGTTTGGTACTTGATCGGTTGGATCGCAAAGACGTTCGACTACATCAACCGCGTTACTAAACGCTTCTGCTTTCGGTATGCGAGGGTACGTGGACACACTCTCCCGCTCGTTGCTATGCATCACCTAGATAGATCTGGCGTGTTCGTAGGAAATTTTTCTAAATTACTGCGTTCCTCAACATAATTGGCCTCATGGGCCATGGTGGAGAAGAGGAGGCAGGCCTCGGGAGGTGGCGCGCGCCTCCCCCTTGCCCAAACCGAATTGGACAAGGGGTGGGGGTGCGCCCCCCTTTCCTTCTCCTTCTCCTCTCTTTCCCCTTTCCCCTCTCCGTTGGAAGGAGGGGGGGGGGCGAATCCTACTAGGAGTGGAGTCCTAGTAGGACTCCCCCCCTTGGCGCGCCACCCCTATGGCCGGCCTCCTCCTGCTCCTCTCCTTTATACACGGGGGCGAGGGGCACCCCAAAGGCACATCAATTGTTCTCTTAGCCGTGTGCGGTGCCCCCCTCCACTGTTTACTCCTCCGATCATAGCGTCGTAGTGCTTAGGCGAAGCCCTACGCGGATCACATCACCAACACCGTCAACACGCCGTTGTGCTGACAGAAGTCTCCCTCGACCCTCTACTGGATCAAGAGTTCGAGGGACGTCATCGAGCTGAACGTGTGCTGAACACGGAGGTGTCGTATGTTCGGTACTTGGATCGGTTGGATCGTGAAGACGTTCGACTACATCAACCGCGTTAACATAACGCTTCCACTTTCGGTCTACGAGGGTATGTGGACACACTCTCCCCTCTTGTTGCTATGCATTTCATAGATAGATCTTGCGTGATCATAGGATTTTTTTGAAATTGCATGCTACGTTCCCCTACAGTGGCATCCGAGCTAGGTCTATGCGCAGATGATATGCACGAGTAGAACACAAAGAGTTGTGGGGATAATAGTCATACTGCTTACCACCAACGTCTTACTTTGATTCGGCGGTATTGTTGGATGAAGCGGCCCGGACTGACATTACATGACCGCGTTCATGAGACTGGTTCTACCGACGTGCTTCACACACAGGTGGCTGGCGAGTGTCTGTTTCTCCAACTTTAATTGAATTGAGTTTGACTACGGCCGGTCCTTGTTGAAGGTTAAAAAGCACACTTGACGAAAAATTGTTGTGGTTTTGATGCGTAGGTAAGAACGGTTCCTGCTAGAAGCCCGTAGCAGCCACGTAAAACTTGCAACAACAAAGCAGAGGACGTCTAACTTGTTTTTGCAGGGCATGTTGTGATGTGATATGGTCAAGACGTGATGACATATAAATTGTTGTATGAGATGATCATATTTTGTAAAAGTTATCGGCAACTGGCAGGAGCCCTATGGTTGTCGCTTTATTGTATGAAATGCAATCGCCATGTAATTGCTTTACTTTATCACTATGCGGTAGCGATAGTTGTAGAAGCAATAGTTGGCGAGACGACAACGATGCTATGATGGAGATTAAGGTGTCAAGCCGGTGATGATGGAGATCATGACGGTGCTTTGGAGATGGAGATCAAAGGCACAAGATGATGATGGCCATATCATGTCACATATTTTGATTACATGTGATGTTTATCTTTTATGCGTCTTATTTTTCTTAGTACGGCGGTAGCATTATAAGATGATCCCTCACTAAATTTCAGGGTATAAGTGTTCTCCCTGAGTATGCACCGTTGCTACAGTTCGTCGTGCCGAGACACCACGTGATGATCGGGTGTGATAAGCTCTATGTTCACGTACAATGGGTGCAAGCCAGTTTTGCACGTGCAGAATACTCGGGTTAAACTTGACGAGCCTGAAGGAAATATGCCCTAGAGGCAATAATAAAGTTGTTATTTACATTTCCTTATATCATGATAAATGTTTATTATTCATGCTAGAATTGTATTAACCAGAAACTTAGTACATGTGTGAATACATAGACAAATAGAGTGTCACTAGTATGCCTCTACTTGACTAGCTCGTTAATCAAAGATGGTTAAGTTTCCTAGCCATAGACATGAGTTGTCATTTGATGAACGGGATCACATCATTAGAGAATGATGTGATTGACTTGACCCATTCTGTTAGCTTAGTGATACGTCTCCAACATATCTATAATTTTTGATTGTTCCATGCTATTATATTATCTATTTTGGATGTTTAATGGGCTTTATTATGCACTTTTATATTATTTTTGGGACTAACCTACTAACCAAAGGCCCAGTGCAAATTGTTGTTTTTTTGCCTATTTCAGTGTTTCGCAGAAAAGGAATATCAAACGGAATGAAAGCTTCGGGAGAATCGTTTTTGGAACAAACGCAATCCAGGAGACTTGGAGTGGACGTCAAGGAAGCAACGAGGCGGCCACGAGATAGGGAGGTGCGCCCAGGGGGTAGGCGCGCCCCCACCGTCGTGGGCCCCTCGTGGCTCCACCGACCTACTTCTTTCACCTATATATACTCATATACCCCGAAAACATCCGAGAGCACCACGAAACCCTATTTCCACCGCCGCAACCTTCTGTACCCGTGAGATCCAATCTTGGGGCCTTTTTTGGCGCTCCGCCGGAGGGGGAATCGATCACGGAGGGGTTCTACATCAACACCATAGCCTCTCCGATGATGTGTGAGTAGTTTACCACAGACCTTCGGGTCCATAGTTATTAGCGACACTAGTAGAAAAAGGGTCAAATGTGAAGCACATTAGTGCCAGTTCGATTTTGAGCCGGCACTAATGTGTCCATTAGTGCCGGTTCCAACGGCTAGCCGGCCACTCTCATTAGTACCGGTTCGTGGCGAACCTTTAGTACCGGTTCGTGCCACCAACCGGTACTAAAGTGAGTGGTGGCAGGATGTTGTCAGTCTGGGGCCCCTCCAGCACCTTTAGCACCGGTTCGTGTTATGAACCGGTGCTAAAGGTCGTCCTACATAAACCCTGCGTCCACCCGAGCTCGCTCTGTTCTTCCCCTTTCCCCTCTCCTCTCTGTTCTTCCCCTCTTCCTCTCGAGCTCATCACACATTTTGCCCAAAATTTGTCAAGATTTGAAGGCCCTCATCCATTCAGATGATCACAAAGGTTAGCAACTTTGTCCTTTCATCTCTCATTGCTAGATTAGCTCTTGCAATGCTTTGTATAGTGATTAATTTGTGAGTTTAGTAATTTGGGAGGAATTATATGTGCTAGTATTTGATTTATATGCAATTTGAGGTCAAAAATAACACTTAATTAGTTTGCATATGTAGGTGTGGTTTACTTAGTGCCTTCTAAATCTCCGTCGTAACCACCGTCGATCGCCCGCACCGTCCCGTCGCCGGCACCACCTAGCTTGCGGTGAGCCTTGTTCATGAATGTTTTACATTACCAAATTGATGTTTGTGTGATTCGGATATATAGTTACTCGTATAATTATCTTACCCGTACGTTGTTTGTTATACATAGTGCCATGGTTTTGATATCCGTCCCCGTCTGCCCTCGTCCTTGTTATGATTCGGATGTGGTATATTCTCTTTTAAAACTAGTTGTTGCATTTCGTGTTTATGACAAATTATGCCCATCAAGTTGACATAGACATGTTTATCTAGGAGGTATGTGAACCGGAAATTCCAACCGACCCTATTGTCGAGTGGTTAAATTTAGTTGAAAGAGAAAATGAGTATTTGAAAGAAAAATTGAAAAGAATTGAGGGGGAGAAGATGGAATTGGAGTTTCATGTTGCCGATGTCGTCGATGATCACAAGATCAAGATGGAGAAAATGCGCTTGAAGATTAGAAAGATTAGAAAATATGCCATTGATAGTGAGGCTTGGTATCATTATGCTG
The DNA here is from genome assembly GCF_018294505.1 of Triticum aestivum. NCBI lineage: Eukaryota > Viridiplantae > Streptophyta > Magnoliopsida > Poales > Poaceae > Triticum > Triticum aestivum. Next base: position 398,057,130 of record NC_057808.1, read on the forward strand.
TTGGATCAATTGTTACCTTAGTTGCGATCTTGATCACATTTGTTGTTGCATTTAAATGCTTTAGCTAGAGAGTTATTTGTTTGTTGCATTTAAGTGTTGTATGAACTATATATATGTATGAACTTTATGTATGAACTTGTATTAATTTGGTATTTTCGGTGTTGTGTAATGAAGATGAGCTGACAATGGATGTATGATGACCGATGCTCTCCCGAGTTCATTAATGGAGTGCATACTTTTCTGCTTGCGGCTGAGGCAAACAAGCGGGAAGATGGTTTTATGCCTTGTCCATGTGCTGTCTGTAAGAATGATCACAATTGCTCTATGTCAAGAACCATTCACGTCCACCTATTTAAGTCCGGTTTCATGCCCCACTATAATGTTTGGACCAAGCATGGAGAAAGAGGGGTTATGATGGAAGACAATGAAGAAGAAGAGGACGACGACAGCTATCCTGGCCATGGGTTCCCTGAATACGATGATACAACAATGGGGGAAGAAGCTGAGCCGGCAATGCGGGAAGAAGCTGAAGAAGAGGCATCAGATGAGCCCGTTGATGATCTAGGTCGGGCCATTGCCGATGCAAAGAGAAACTGCGCAAGTGATTTGGAGAAGAAGAAGTTGCAGCGCATGTTAGAGGATCACAAGAAATTGTTGTACCCGAATTGCGAAGCTGACAAGAAAAAGTTGGGCACCACACTGGAATTGCTGCAATGGAAGGCAGAGAATGGTGTATCTGACAAGGGATTTGGAAAGTTGCTGGTAATGATAAAGAATATGCTTCCAAAGGACAACGAATTGCCCGTGAGTACGTATGAAGCAAAGAAGGTTGTCTGCCCTCTAGGGTTAGAGGTGCAGAAGATACATGCATGCCCTAATGACTGCATCCTCTACCGCGGTGTGTATGAGGATTTGAACGCTTGCCCGGTATGCGGTGCATTGCGCTATAAGATCAGCCGCGATGACCCTGGTGATGTCGAGGGCGAGCGCCCCAGGAAGAAGATTCCTGCCAAGGTGATGTGGTATGCTCCTATAATACCACGGTTGAAACGTTTGTTCCAAAACAAAGAGCATGCCAAGGCGATGCGATGGCACAGAGAAGACCCTAAGAAAGACGGAAAGTTGAGAGTACCCGCTGACGGGTCGCAGTGGAGAAAAATCGAGAGAAAGTACGGGAAGGAGTTTGCAGATGACGCAAGGAACGTATGGTTTGGTGTAAGCACAGATGGCATTAATCCTTTTGGGGAGCAGAGCAGCAACCATAGCACCTGGCCTGTGACTCTATGTTTGTATAACCTTCCTCCTTGGTTGTGCATGAAGCGGAAGTTCATTATGATGCCAGTGCTCATCCAAGGCCCTAAGCAACCCGGCAACGACATTGATGTGTACTTAAGGCCATTAGTTGAAGAACTCTTACAGCTGTGGAATGGAACAGGTAACGGAAGACCCGCAGTATGGAATGACAACAGTGGATCTCAACAATCTTGCGTATGCAGACGAACCATTCGTCCTAGCCAATGATGTGGCATAGGTTTTCTATGTGAAGGACATGTCTACCAAGCCGAGAAAAAGAAAAGATAAGGAAGCGAATGCATCATACGATGAGCCAAAGCGCCACATAGTTCCTTCTGGGAAGAGAAACATCGTGGGAGTGTCAGAAGATTATGAAAAGTTTGATGAAATTGCTCCCTTCATAGTGAATATTGACCCGAGCATCCAGTTAAATGATGAAGATTTTCCATGGCTACGGCGCAAAGGGACACACGCGAAGAAAAAGTTTCACACCCAAAGATCTGGGATGTGATCGGCTTCACTATCATCACTTTCTTCTGTGTTTCACACCCAGGAGGGAATCTCTGTAATAGTTAGGGTAGTTATGTGTTTTGGCATTTGAAACGCGAAGAAATTTTATGTGCAAACAAATTCTTTCATGTATTTACTGATTTTTTCAGCTAAATGACCCTGAAATTGATAAGCACTTCAAATAAACTCAGAAAAGGTTGAAAGTTGGCATGGTATCATAATTTCACCCACATAGCATGTGCAAAAAAGTAGAGAGGGTTACCGTAAAACACACTAATATTAAACATAAGAAAAAAGAATCACTGAAAAATCTATTTTCAAAGTTAAGTTATTCACAACCTAGTGATTCACACAAATTTTAAATAATTCAAAATTTAAACTATTCAAATTTGAAAACTACCGGCACTAACAAAAATTTTGTAATTTTTTGTACCTAAAGCAAAAATGTTCACAAAGAAACTCTAAATACAGCAAAAAACAACTCAAAAAAAATAAAAAAAATAAAAAAAGCAAAAAAATAAGAAAATAAAAAAGCCCGCCTACTGTGCCACAGCAGCCTGCATACGACTAGAAACCCAACGTGTTGTTGGGCCAGGATGTAGGCCCGCAAAGGCCCAGTAGGCCCATAGGGTAGCACAGAACAGGTAGGCCCAGTAGGCCTGCTTTGGAGAGGAGCTCGAGATAGCTACCGCACTAGGGCTTATAAACCAGTGCGGACGCCTCTTGGCTAGCGTGGTGGGACTAAACTTGCCGCACCACACCTGCGCCAGCGCAACCCCTTTAGTATCGGGTCGTGTCGCCAACCGGTACTAAAGGGTGGGCCTTTAGTACCGGTTGGAGCCACCACCCGGTACTAAAGGGGTTGCGCTTCCCGCCGCTTCGCCTGGCCAAAACAGACCTTTAGTACTGGTTGGTGGCTCCAACCGGTACTAAAGGGGGGTCTATATAAGAAAACACTTCAAAAAAAATTCAGTTTCTCATCTCTCTCTCTGCTTCTTCTCCTCTGCCCCGTCGCCGCCGCCCCTTGTCGCCGCCCCCGTCGCCGTCCGTCGCCGTCCCCATCGCCGTCTGTCGCCGTCGCCGGCCCGGTCGTTCCCGTCCCCGTCGTCCCCGTCACCCCGCCCCGCCCCGTTGTCCCCGCCTGGCCCGTCGCCGTCCCCGTCGTCGCCGCCCCGTCCCAATCCCCGTCGTCACCGCCCGTCGCCGTCCCCATCGCCGCCCCCCATCGTCTCGCCTCGCCGGAGAGCTCCTGCCCCGGCCGCCATGTGTCCACACACATGCACACACATTGTTTTTTAGTTTCTTAGTTATAAATTTTAGTTATACAATTTTTTTTGTTTTTTAGTTATAGAAATATCTATAGAAATGTTAGAAATTTTCCTGATTTTTAGTTATAGAAATATTAGAAATGTTAGTTATATAGAAATGTTAATTTTTTTCTTCTGTTTTTTAGTTATAGAAATATTAGAAATGTTAGTTATACTAGCAAAAGAGCCCGTGCATTGCAACGGGAGAAAAAACACAACACACACTCTTAACCGAACAACCATCACTCAAGACCACAATAGGTTCATCTCCTTTATTTTAGCGATGCATCATATTTGTGTTGCCGCTTATCCTTCTTCTCACCCTCGCCGGCGATGGCCTTAGTGTTCACACAAACCAAAACATGTTAGAATGTGGTTAATCCTAAGACGTCTCTCTCTCCTCCCTCTCCCTCTCTCTCGCTTTCTCTCACACTCGTGATGAGAAATCTGTTGTTTTCCCCTGCGACATATTCAGAGGTATCCATGTGTAGTTTTCGATGTTTTCTTTTCCCTATATGATTATAGTGGGTGTTTATTTGCAATCTGGATCGCCGCCTGTATGAAAAAAATGGATCGTGCGCTATAGTTATAAGTTTGCTTACAAAACAATATTTAAAAAAATTTAATAGGTAAAATTAATATCATATATAGATTTCACACATTTTTCTAATCAAATTTCATATATAACATATTAAAATCGGAGTTACGGTTTAAAAGATACGTATAATTTAGAAAACCATTTGTTTGAATTAAATATCTTCCAAAATAATATTTATAAATACTTAACAGGTTAAAATAATCTTATATTCATATTCTACATATTTTTCTAATCAAATTTCATATATAACATGTTTAAATCGGAGTTACGGTTTAAAATATATGGATGGTTTAGAAAAGCATTTGTTTGACTTAAATATGATCCGCGGATGGAATACCTAAAAAGTCAGGTTTTTTTTTGAAAAGTGTAAAATAACGGTTCGGTGTGACTTACATCTGGACTGCGGGTTGATTTCATGAAAACGCAGGGGCTTTTTTGCAAATTGGCGCGACGGACGGGCAGAAACCCTGCGTGCTTTATTATTAGGTAGAGATAGAAATGTTAGAAATTTTAGAATTAGTTTTAGCTAGATGAATTAGATTAATGTCAAATTGTTAGACGATGATCGATTGTTTTTTAGTTTCTTATAATTTCAGTTATAGAAAAATTTAGAATTTGCATATAGAATTTTAGTTATCACAATCCAATCATTTAAAAAATGTTACTTTTTGCGGGCATATAGTATTTGTTCTCGACGATGCCCGGCCCGCATCCTTGCCGTCGACCCGTTCGTGACGACGTCCGGCTGACCCATGTCTGGGACTGGGCTCCGCCGGGCTGGCACTGGGAGGTGCTACCTGGAGGGGCGCGCCGCTTGGTGAGGAACCCGGCCCCGGGTCCCGTCGTCGACCCTGATCTGCTTTGGTGGCGTTAGCATGGGCCACATTCGGTGCAGAGGGAGCCGGCCCCGCCGGAGGTGGTGCGTCGCCGTGTCAGGGAGGAGGACGAGCATGTCCATCGCTACATGGCTGCTATGGACATCAGGTTCTCCAATACCTGGCAGGTTCTTTGGGCAGATGACCGGAGATATGATCCTGTGATGGTTCCTTCTCTTTGGGTGTCCATCGCCCGCGCCCCAGGAACCGCGAGTGGCCTAGATTCTTCTATAGTATTCGATCTTTATTAGCTACCTAGCCAGTGATGTATTCGATATATAATATTCGAGACGATGTATTCGAGATTATATATATTATTTGAGACGATGTACTCGAGATTCTATATTATTCGAGATGATGTATTCGAGATTATATATTATTCGAGACGATGTATTCGAGATTATATATTATTCGAGACGATGCATATTATGTACTATATGATTCAGTTTTTCGTTATTGATTGCATCCATGCATTGTAATTTGAATACTAAATTGTTTTATATTTCTTCTGGATTAGTTAAAAGCTATCGCGGACAATACCAGCAGAGAGGGAGAAGAGGCCATGTTCGATATCATATGCAGCCCTAACAGGCCAGATGATCTGAATGAAGCAGATGACGGCTCCCAATATCTGAACAATACCGGGGAGGGTGATGATAAGATATTCGATCTCGACGACCGAGATGATGAAGTCATGAACTATGATTATGATTATGATGACACAGAGAATGATTATGATGATGCAGACAATGTTGATCTTGAAATAACAAAGACTACCGGCGAGGTATATTTATATAAGCAGGCATCTGGTGATCATCACATGTTTTTTTATTTGAAGATATATTAACGAATCGATCTTTCTTCTTTCAGCCCTCCGGATCGAGCAAATCTGCTTCTACAGAAAGCAGGACAAAGCGAGGCCCGGGCAAAAAGTTGAAGGAGGGTGTAAAGTACAACATCGATTCCATCAAAGCTAGTGGCGAACCCCTCACGCCTAAGAACATTGCGAACAAGTTTGTTCGTCAGTGCGGAGTTCTTGTGAAGGACCAACTCCCAATCTCCATTCAAGAATGGAAAGAGCCAAAAACTAAACGTCCAAATGTTACTTGGGTCAACGACAGAGCAAAAGAAAAGCTTTGGGAATCTCTGCTGGAACATTTCACCCTACCAGATTATTTCACTGATGCAGATGTGCAGAAAGTCAAGGATGCTGCTCTTAAGAAGATGGCAATTGCATTCAACACCCACAAGAAAACTGTATGGGCCAACTACGTCGCTGCACAAAGGAAGACTCCAGAATTCAAGGGAACACTGGAGAAGCAAAGAGAACACTGGCCCGCTTTTGTGAAATTCAAGGAATCAGAATTATCTAAGGAACGGTCGAGAAAAAACAAGGCCAATGCCGCAAAAAAGACGCAGTTCCATAGGATTTGGCCAGGTGGCTACGCGGTGGCAATGCCAAAGTGGGATAAGTCTGAGCAAGAGATGGAGGATGCAAGGGTCACTCCGGTTACTAGGAGCTGCCCCCCAGGTGCCGAACTTGGTTCTATGCGCATGGGGGGGGGGGCGTTGGACCCGAAGATAGGCCTGGTTTCGAAGAAGGCAAGTCTAAAAGGAGCCGAACAAAAGTTACTTGACGCAATAGAAGATGCTCGAAAGGGGGTGTTCATGCCCAACAGAGAGAACGACGAGCTTACGCACGCCCTGGGAAATCCTGAACACCCGGGAAGAACACGAGGCAAGGGCGTTATTCCCTGGTATGAGGGCTTTTCGGAATGGAACGACGACTACAGGTGCCGTGCAAGAAAGAAGATGGAGGAGGAGAAGAAGAGGAAGCTGGATTAGGAGCAGAGGAAGCAGGATGTAGAACGCCTTCAAGGCCTAGAAGCAAGGCACGCGGACTTGGCACTCAAATTCCAGCGGCAGCAGCAGCAGATCGACTCACTTAGCCAGGAAAGGGGGTCTCAGCTGCGAGAGCAGCTAGCGGATGATCGTCTAGCATTGGATAGCACCGTCCCATCCATGCAGAGAAGCAGCGTTGGTTCTGCCCCGGGCGATGCACTGATGGATAGATACCCTGTGGATGACATCATAGAGAACACTAACTGTGGGCTACACTTCAAAAAGAAGAACATATCCATGAAGGTGGCGGACGCCGTTGCTTTTACAAATCCCACCGAAGCAACCTTCCATTGCAACGCGATTCCAGCGGGCTATGCTCGTGTCTTGGTTGATGAGGTGGTGGACCAATATTCGGGGCTAGAGCTTGATATTCCTGGAGGTGGCGACGAGCTCACACTGGGAGAGGCCATACATCATATCATCCTATGGAGAAAGGATTGCATCATCTTTCGAAGGCCACCGACACCGCGTCAGCCGACTCCTCCTCGAAGTCCGCCATCGAGTCAGAAGACTCCCGCTCCTCCAAGTCCACGAACGCGTGAGCCGACTCCTCCTCGAAGTCCGCCACCGTGTTAGCAGACTCCCGCTCCTCCAAGTCCACCAATGCGTGAGCAGACTCCTGCTCCAACTCAGCCACGTCAGCCGTCTCCGCCGCCTCAGCAATCGCATAAGAGACACGCCACAGCTATGGTGCGTAGCGGTACGAGTCGAGGTAGTACAGGAGGTACAGGCGGAGACAAGCGATATAAATATGGTCCAAGCCTCGCTCCTCTTCCTCAGAGGCCTTACCACATGACCGAGGAGCAAAACGAAGCCATAGTACGGGCCCAAGTGGATGCCCATTTTGGACCGACATCGGCACCGCCGCCAAGGGAGAAAGTGCCTGAGAAAGTTATTGACCACTTTATTCATATGGCAAGAAAACCAGCTCCCAAGCCTGTTGACTCAGACTATAAGCGCCAAATCAGGAAGGCACATCGAGCACGACTACAGAAAGAAGCGAGCTCGAGATCGAGCCAACAAGCAGCTGTCAAAAAATGCGGGAAAACCGTTCCCTAGCTGGGAGAACAGGCGACGCAATCGATCCCCCCGCTTGTTGTGCCAACAACACATGAGCGTACGCGCGCCCTATATATATGTGGGCAAACCGTTAATGTTCCCCAGCTGGGCAATGTGGTAATAATCGAGGAGCATATAATGCAGGCTGAAATGCTCACTATCACTGTTGGACAACTCCTCGATATCGAGCCCATGTCTCCCCTTAGAGAGGAGGAAATAAAACGGAAATATGTCCGCGACAAACCTTTGGTCGAGCCAGACGAGGTCAAGAACCTCCCAACGAGAATGTATGAATTGCATCAGTGGTACATGAACATTACCAAGATTTCCAATCGAGAGTCCCTGTTGGTGAATGTCAAGGAGGAGCATTACTTCCATGAGAAAGCTGTGTCCGTTGAGTATTCAGAACTTCAGTTATTCAATCAAGATGCACTCGACAAATCTATCGTCAGTTGCTATTGTCTGTAAGTGATTTCTTTCTGTAATTTAAGTCTCAAGCTAGCTGTAGTGATAATTTTGATCAATCATTACCTGTAATTATCCTCACTATATTCTTTTCTGTGGTATTATGCAGGATGAAGATGTATGAAATGAAAAAATCTGGACGCTATGGCATTGGGTTCATTGACCCAAATACCATTAATGAATACACATGGAAAATTCCAAGTTAGCGAGCAAGTTTAGAGGAAAGCATGCTAGAGTTCTTGAAGCGCCTCAATACCAATGAAGATATACTACTTCCTTACAACTTCCTGTGAGTCACACTGTCTTGTACTACAAATTCTGTTTTTGCTTACTAGCTAGTTAGATGTTAATAATTAAGTGTATAGGGTTTAGGGTAGTTGATTAGTGTTGTGCACATGCCCGCTTAATTAAGACATGCAAACGTGTGCGCATGCAGTTTCCACTGGATCTTGTTTGACATTAAAGTTGATGAAGGAAAAGTTGAAGTACTGGACTCACTACTTAAAAAAGAAAGTGACTACACCATCTAGAAGGGGATAGTCAACAGGTAATTTCAATCATTATTAACTATATCTCGGCCTATTTAGGTTCGTCATTTCCTGATATGAACTATTTAATAACCCCTTTATTAATTTTCTTTGCCGGCGGGCAGGGCTTGGGCAAAGTTCATCAAGGTGACTCCAGGAAAATGGGCAGAAAAGCTATTTTGGTATCGACCCTAGGTAAGTAATTAAGTAGTACCAGCTAGCTAGCTAGCTACCATCTCTATAATTCTTGTTTCAATACCATTAATTAATTATCATGCTTGATTAATTATTACCTGATTAAATTCAATTCTCGTAAAGTCCCTGCAGCAGGCGCCGGGGCGTGATGTGTGTGCATTCTACGTTTGCGAGAACATTCGCATGATGGCGTCCGAAAGGAGTAGATCTGATAGACAGCAATGGATACGTTTCACAGAACACTATTCACGATTTTTACATGATTATCGATATTGATCTCCTTCTTAACAGTTCCATAACGTGCGGGAGAAGCTCCTACCAACGGAGCGCATACGAGCACTTCAAGAGGAAATAGCGGGATTTTTGCTCGACCAGGTCATAGATCCCAAAGGAGAATACTATTACCCGCTACCGCCCCCATGAACCACTTGTCATCGTGCTTCGAAGGCACCAAGACAACATGTAGGAGAAATTGTATATATACCTAGGGAAATTGTACATGCACGTGTACGTGTGAATTATAATGGTGGTTGTGAGACATTCGATGATATATATATATATATATATAGGGTGGGTCTATTATGATAACACCCTTAAGAGTCTTATTCTGCACGTCCCCACCTTATTCTGCTAACACCTACCGAACCGAACTAAAGAAACTGCGCACTCACCCGGTCAAACCCCACCCACGCAACCCCCACGTCCCACCTTCTTCCTCCCCGTGCGAACCCACCCCCGCAATCCCCTCCCTTTCCACCGCGTAGCAGCGCCGCCCGCCCGAGTCACCTCCCCCCAGAACCAGATCCATCCACGTCTCACCTCCCCCCACCGCCCTACCTGCCTCCTACCCGACCGGTGCCCCACCGCGCCCACCCCCCAACTTCCTCCCCGACGGCGCGCCGCCACCTTCCTCCCTTGGCGACGC